>NW_006209847.1:349647-354823 GCF_000334495.1 Tupaia belangeri chinensis | reverse complement strand
AATCCTTTTTGAAGACATTCTAGTGCGTATGGTTCAAAATAATTAGCTCCTCCCTCTACATCCCATGATCCTTCATACAAAGCACATAACACGAGTCAAAGTTATTACGATGATTTTATTTATCTCATTTTTTTCATTTGATAAGGAATACAATTTTCTCTCTTCTGTGTCTCGTCAGTGTACAGAAGTATGTCTGGCACAAATAGAATATTCAGAATATGTTGTCAAATAAAGCAATCATTAAATTGTAGCTCTGGTTTTCCCATTTCTTTTCTAAGAATGCAAAGTTAAGAGCAGATAAATAGTGTGGCTCAGACATTCTACATGATCATAATCCCATCATCATTCATGTCTGGAGAAAAGAAAGAAAACATATAGTAGTTTACCTGGTCTGTCCAAGTGGTAGACCCTGGTGTCTCCCTGGCCCTGATAATAATCCTCTTTTTCATTCCGACTGACTCACCACCACTCTGCATACATTAAATGCCAATTCCAACGTTTATACCTTGACTTACAGAATCTAGAGGATTCTTCCTCCTATTTTCTGAGTATCTATCACCTACCCATCTTGCAAGATCCAGTTGAAATCTCACTTTCTTCTTAAAGCCTTCCCAATAATTCTGGTCCTGACCCATCTCTTCATTTGACTGGGGTCATGACAATGCTAGTACCTGATCTCTATAAGAGGTGTCTCTATAAGAGGTCAGGTACTAGCATTGATATACATAGCCTTGATATACATCGGCCACAACCCTCAGCATTTTAACATTCTCTCGTATATTGTTTTTCAGTTATTTTACTCATTCCTCTTATAAGTTCCCTAAATTTAAGACATGGGGCATTATGATATTTTTCCTTTCATAGAATTCAGTAGATATTGACATTTCAAATGTATCCATATCACCTCACAAAGGAAACAATTCACTCCCTAGAAATAAATCAGAGAGTCTTGATTAAAAAGATTATATTGAAATAAAATCAAATTTCTTACATATTATATAGTATAGAATAATTATTTTTTAAAACAAAAACAATTAGGCCCTGGGCTACTTTCCCTAGTTAGGGAAATTATCTTTCCTGAGTCTCAAAATAATTTTGGCATACTCAAAATTGTACCAACATGAAAAATTTAAACAACCTTTCTATATCAAAATAAAAGAAGTTTATATGAGAGGGTCTTCGAAAAATCAATGAAACTGTGTACTATGAAAAAACTATGCATGGATTTCAAAAATTTTGCAGCAAAATAGAGTAATACTTTAACTCCATTTTCCATGAACTTTTTGAACTCTCCTCATATTCAAGGGCATTGAGAAATTAAGTCTATTTCTAGCAGTGTGACCAAAAAAAATTATGAGTAAAATATTCACAATATGCATGCACAAGTAAACAAGACCACACCTTTTAGATTTCAATGTCTGATATATAACTGTCTTCATAAAAGACAAAAAGTATATTAGAAGCTGTGATATCTGACACCATAAGGCCTATAATACTAATTTAGTTAGAGAGGTCATTTACAGAATTCAGTTCAAAGGTATAGTTTCATGTTTCAAAAAGAAATTGGAGAGTTCTAGAATAGTCAGGATATGGAGTTGGATCTTTAAAATTACAACACTTATAGGAAATATTTTATTTAAAAAAAGAAAAAAACTGATCTCACTTTCTGATCAATTCCCAATACCTATTTGTATTTATGTAAATTTGAATTTTTTAAAAATCTTATTACTTATTACATGAAATCTTGAAGACATAACCTGGCAATTCTATTCAAGTAATGATTCTGCACAATGTTTTTAGACTTCCAAAGGTGAATGAAAAGATATTGCACATGTTTATTACCCACTGCAATCTGGAAGTTATGCTGCTTCTTGGCCCTTATTATTTCTTGTGCTGTCTTCTTTTTTCTTTTTTTACTTACTTTTTATCAAACTTTTTAAAAAGAATTATTTCCTTTAAATTAACTTATTTATTTACTTTAATTTGACTAGAGAGGGACAGAGTGAAAGAAAGAGAGGTAAAGAGAGAAAACAAGCTACCAGGTCTGGGACTCAAAGCACAGTCAGTCATGTGGGAATCCAGCGCTCTTAACCACCACTCCACCTGCCCGCCTCTTGTGCTATCTTCTTGACAAGCCAGTGTATGGGGCTGATACAATCAAAAAGTCACTTTGAGACCATTGATATTTTTATAGCAGTGCAGTGTACAAGTTTCCAGACTCTAAAATGAGACAGTACCTGATTCAGTTCCCAACTGTGCTTCTTACTGATTACATGACCTTCATTGTATCTCAACTTCCTTATCAATAAAATGAAAACATTAAAATATTTACTTCATAGACTTGTAAAGAGTACAATGAATTTGATCTTGGTGGATTAATGCTTTGGCAAGTAGAAATGCTCTTTAAGTGTTAGCTGATAATCTTTAAAACTAATTATGTAATGAATCACTCCCTACTCTGGGTATAGTTTTAGTTGTAGTTGCTTCTAGAACTACAGTTGTGAAATTATCCTTGCTTTGTCACAAACATGGAAATGAAATGATAAGCTGAACTCACAGAAACATAAACTCCTCAGTAGATTTATTAATTTAATATTTAAGATACAGATGGATCACTATATTATATATAGTGATGGATTAAATACTAATTTAATATTTAAGATACGGATGGATCAAATATATTATAAATAAAGTTTAAGTGATTTTACTCAGTTAATATTCAAGTATTTTTATAAGCTATAGGCAGTCATATGCTGACAAACAACTCTGGTAAAAAATAAAAAATCCTGGGAACCAGCAGTTAGCGTAATGGCTATGTCGCTGGACTCCCACATAGTCGACCTTGGTTCGCGTCCCAGACCCGGTGGCGTAGAACTCACACCGGACATGTGTGCGTGCATGCCCAAGATCCCGAGAGGAGAATGGAGGAGAAGGGATTGTGGCGTGACCATCTCCCCTGGTGGGTGATTTCTCGCTTTCTGTCTCTATGTCTCTCTCTGTCTGTCTGGCAAGCGCACACACCCTATAGCGAAAACCTCTCCAAAAAAATAAAAAAATAAAATAAATAAATAAAAAATCCTAACCTTTAGTTTTTGCGACAGCTGTGGTATGAATTTTCCCATCGTGGCTAATTTCAAGCTATCGGTGGTTTAACTCTGGCTGACAAAATTCTTGAGTATTTAACATCTGGCTCTTATGAGCTGTCATAAGCTAGTCCCACAGTTCCCCTGGTGCATGTGTACTGTCTGCTTCTGTCCGGTTCTAACCAGAATCCAGACACTTGGAACATTACCTTTGTCTTGTTCTTGCTTTCTGTTCATTACCTGCTTAGCTGTCACGAGAGCCTTCTGACTGCCTATGTATTTACTCGCGCTCCAGCCATATGTCACAAGGGTTTTTAATGTGCTGCCTGCCTAGCGAGCTGCACGCAGCAGGATAACATAGAGATCACCACCCTGCAGTCACCAGGCTGGATCCAGCCTACACAGCCTCCTCGATCAGTCAAAAGCTTTCTGAAATACCGAATTAATTAGCAGTATTTACAAATTAAGAGATTTCACATAAAAACACAGATTCTCAGTTTGTCTTATGAAGCTTGAAGACCCGACAACACTGTGCCCACGTCCCCCAAGTAATATTTGCCTGCAGTTAAATGGACACTGCTCCTTTTTTTTTTTTTTAATTTCCTTTTTTTTGTAGACGTTTTTGCTATAGAGCTCGTGTGCTCACTTGAAAGACAGAGAGAGACAGAGAGGCAGAAAGCAAGAAATCACCCCTGAGGGGTGGATGGCCATGCCGCAATCCCTTCTCCTCTATTCTCCTCTGGGGATCTTGGACACACACGCACTCGCACCCGGAGTGAGTTTAAGCCACCGGGTCTGGGACTTGAGCCACGGACTACATGGAGTTCTGCGACATAGCCATTACATTAACTGCTGGTCCAGACACTGTTCCTTTTAGATGAAGTGTATGTTCCCGGTTTCCAAAGGGTCCTCTGCGCCTAATGCCTCACATCCTGCCAGGTTTGCTCCTTTATATTACCTGCCCAGCCCCTGAAGGACTGCATTGAGAACTATACAGCATTATGTTAAAAAAAAAAAAAAAAAAAAAAGCTTTGGAATCAGACAAGCCTGGGAACTAGTCCAGCTTTTGCCTCTGACTAATGTGTGAACATAAGCAAACAATGAAATTAGCACAAGTCTGTTTCTTTCTCTAGGAAATAGAAATAGACATAGAAATGAAACCCAGCTCACAGGGTTAGGGCGACGACTAAACATGACAGCATATGTAAACACCTATCCCACCACTTGCCATGGAATAAGGACTCCCAACAGGTCCCTCTTCATCTTCTCCCACACTGAACTCAACCTGCATTGTTTTTGCATCCTCCATATTTGTTCATATCACACTGATGGAGCTCAGTTGCTCACGTAGCAGGGCTCACTCCCATCCAAGGCTTTTAAATTTCTTGTTCTTTACCCTTTCCTTTGTCCCCAGCTGTATTTTCTTTGTAGATGTATTTTGTAGATGGGGTGCTAGTCTCCCGAACATCAGTGACCCTATCTCTTCCTTCTTCACTCAGCATATCAGTCATGCTAACTGTACGAGGCCCAGCTAGAGCTCCCAGACCTGAGTGCAGTCTCATCTGCCTTTGCAAAAATGAAGAAAACAGGGAGACATCTGGTGATTTAGAGAACAAAGGACTCTTTACCAACCACTCACTCTCTCCTTCACAGAAAACAAAGTAACTTTGCTCCCCATGTTTGCCCCTTCAGTCTGAAGCTTTTTCCTACTTCCTGGTAAGGGATGAAATAAAAGTGATTGAACACCTATAAAATAAACAGGTATTTGTCTGGACCTAGAAGGAGGGGAAATGGGGAGTTGCTGTTCGATGGCTATGAAGTCTCAGTTATGTAAGATACATATGCTCTGGAGCCCTGTTGTACAGTAGGCTAGTATGCACACTGGTTATCAGATCTGATATTGTCACTCCCCCTGCCCTGAACTACCTTGTGAAAACCATTACCCTTAGTATAAGTCTTAAATTCCACAATATGGTGCTATCAGATATCTGGTAGTTCAGAGGGAACAAGTGCATAGCCCCTCGCTTCAAGGAGTTTACAGTCTAGTGGCAGGGGAAGAGAAAAAAAAAAAAAAGTAAGTAGATCTTTAATTA
>NW_006209847.1:341183-349510 GCF_000334495.1 Tupaia belangeri chinensis | reverse complement strand
GCAAGGAGTGTACAGTCTAGTGGCAGGGAAAGAGAAAATAATAAAAATGTAAGTAGCTCTATAATTATAATTTTTGTAAGTTCTATAAATGAATTTTATCAATATCTATTGAAGTAAATTCCTAGCTGTTACTGTTTATACTTTGGAGTTTGCAATAGCAAGAGTCTGGTGACTAAAGAAAAAGGAACAAAGGTTTTTGTCAATAGTAGTCTCTTAAATAATAAAACTATTTTCTAAGTCTTCGATGTAAAATATCTCACTAAATTTTTATTGAGACATGTCTTTACTCTTATGCTAATATTCATTAAACACTATGGACCAGGCATGGTGTGAAGAAATGATGTTATCAAAAGGATTAAAAGACAAGAGAGAGATTAAAATCATAACCATATATGAAAAAGTCAGTAAAATTATCATTAATATATTTACCATACAGTTCAGGGAGGTATGAAGAATTTAATGGGAACCAAGACATAATATTAGGGTCAGGAAATCTTTAGGTTAAACCTTAAAAAATGAGTAGAATTTAAGGAAGAGGAAACAGATAAGAGCAAGAGGAGTATACACAACTAGACGTCCATAGTACTAACATGAATTAAGATTAAAAATGGAATGTAGATAGATTTGGTCAGCATATGACCCTCATTTCACATGTGGAGAAACTGAGGTGGAACAAAATCAACAACCTGCCCAAGGTTAGTAATCTACAAAGTAACTCTTCAGAGACTTGACCCCAAGTCTGTTACCTGCACTGCAATGTCACGCTGCCTCCCTGTGTTCTCCTGGCAAAGTGTAAGCATGTATTTAAGTCAAGAATCCCACACTTATTTCAAAGTGCATCTCCTTGTCACCTTTAAGTACTATAGAATATTAATTAGAAAATACAGTTCATACATTCACAGTTACACAACAATTGAAAAACAATGACCCGTATGATAACATATTGAGATTTGTTAATGGCGTAATTAATTTTATTGATCTAGATATCCAAATCACTTAATTATTTAAATCTTATAGTTTGACAGTTGCTATTGACCAAATATTTGGAAGATTACCAATTTCACACCCCTCTTGAACTCCGATTTGAAAATTTGGGAATTATTTCTGTTTTTATTTTGGTTTTGTTTTTACTAGATATTTCAATAAAAACAAACAAAAAAAAGAATTCTACTGTGACAATATTTCTGTGAAGGTATGTCTCCCTGTCTAAGCATATTTCAATAAAGATAGAGATGTCAAATATCATTAATCAAATGTCTCTTTCCTGGAAGAATGCAGTATTTCAATTATTTAGGTGTAGTAACTGCCAAGTCAAGCTGGATTACCATTTTTACTGAACCTTTATATCTCAGGATTGGACAAAATAAAATTGGGATTTGCGTACAGCCTGTCTTTACATGCTTATATTACCTATTGATATTCACACCTGGTAGTTATCTGGCATATAAAATGAAAATCTCTAGTTATGAGATATTAACTTCTCAAAACAGCCCATTTGTTCTTCAGAAAACTTGTTAATTTTTTTTCTCATCTGAAACTGAAGTCTTTCCTGTGACTCACAGTCATTGATCCCAACTGTCCTATATGAAGCATACAAAGCGAGTCTGGTTCCTCTTCAGTGTAACTAGCCCACTGGATATTATTATGCATCTGTTAAAATGTCTCTTTATTAACAATTAAAAGTAGAATAACTGTTATGTTACATTTGAGTTTTGCCTCCTAATGGTCAATGTAAATGAGACTTTTGGATTCTATCTCTCTGTAAAAATGAGAAACTACTCTGACAGTCTTCAGACCTTTCAAGCCTATACATCCTAGTTATTATTTTGTCAGCTCCCTTTCCATCTTCCATTCTGGGCTGGCCCATTTGGATCCAAATAGAAAATGGCAATAATTTCTTTTAACATTTTCCCAATGTGTTTGCATTCCTCTGGGATAATAGCTCAATACAAATCCATCAGTTATGATGTATATTTTTCTAGGAGGGTTTAATTGCAAATTTTAGGAAAATGGATTAAATTAAAAAGAGAACTATTGGCTTAAATAAGTGAAAAGTTACAGGAAAACCTTTCTTTAAGCCCAGTTGGATGTAAGGCCACTAGCAATGAAATTGGGAACCAGTTAGTTGCACTTACCTCTGAGTTGGCTTTATTCCTGGCCTCAGCTCCCCCTTACATTCTACTGGCATCGCAAAATCGTGAAAGGAGGATATTTATGTTCCAGTTCTAGCAAACTTCTTGAATTGACATTGGCTTCCTGGCTTGCTCACACATTCACTTTTAACCCCAAAGCTGGGTCTTTGTGTTTTTCCGACCCCTTTGACCAAGTCCTGAGTCATGTGCCCTTTCTAAGAGACAGTATCAGTTCCACTAAAACTACATGGACTTTTATTAATTATAATGAATTCTTTTCTACCACAAGAGGCAAGCTGGGCAGGTAGAAATACTGAGATCTGCTACATCACACGAAAAGTCACAGAGGCAGCTTGTTCATCTCCTTCTTTTTGTATCTGCCCAGAAAATGGACAGAGGCAGAAAACAATCGTGTTTTAGAGTGGCTGAAAAGTCCCACTTAAGTTACACATGACTTTTAAGTGACAATTAATAGCTTTGTGTCAGCAGCATATTGGTTTACATTGATCCAGAATTTAAATTGTCTTAACTCATCAACATAAACCCTGTACAGAATGGTGTTAAGATCATAATACATGCTCAGAAAATGTTTGTACATTTGTTACTGAAATCTTAAGAAAACAAACATATGACACCACAAAAGAGAATAATTTGTTTTCAAATATAAACATTTGAATCAGGACCAGATATGAATTGTAAATGAGTTTAAATATATATCAACAAAGTATAAGATCTTAAAGAGGGAAGTGCTATTCAGTGTGAAAGAAATTAGCATGGAGTTATTTCTTTTTTATTTTTTGAGAGTTTTTTTCTATAGGGCATGTGCCTTCTCCAGAAAAATAGAGAAAGACAGAGACAGAAAGTGAGAAAGCACCCCCCAGTGGGGATGGCCATGCCACAATCCCTTCTTCTCCATTCTCTTCTCGGGATCCTGGGCACGCACTCACACATGCCTGGTGTGAGTTTAAGCCACTGGGTGTAGAACTCAAACCGCAGTCGACTACATGGGAGTCCAGCAACATAGCCATTGCGCCAACTGTTAGTCCCCTTGTAGTCATTTATTAAAACAGAAGAGACAGATATAGGAGGCTTGGGAGGGAAAAAGGAAAACTATATATAGGATCATGGAAAAATGGGGGAAGAAGATATGCATCAGTAAAATTCCTTAATTGTGAATAATACATTCAATTATTAAAACTGAAAGCAAAGTAAACATTCTGTTTACTTTGATTTAACACTTTTTTCCTTTTTATCAATAGCTAGAAGATGAAAATAGACAGGCTCATTGTAATTTTCCAGGCAGTCAGTTTCACTTCTTGATCACAGCATAGATTTTTCCATGGGTTCACAGCAAGGCAGGGAATTTGTTGATCTAATAAAAGCAATTTCCACGGGTTTTAAAACTTAATTTAATGATAGCTTTTCCATCAACATTAAGGCTTATAAAGTTCATTTGTAAGATAAAACTAAAACATTGTGTTTCAGAAAATAGTAAGATTTTAAAAAGGAAAAGAGTAAGATATAAAATGAGAAAATTGATCAATAATCACTCACAAATGTATAATCTGAGCCAAGCAAATTGCTTTTTACTTATGGGTACCAAGAAAAACAATGAAGTGAACCAATAAAAAGAGTTTAAAATTGTAGGCATTATTCTAGAATCAAATAAAGGCCTTGATAAAAGGATGAAAGGTGGTGTTAGGGTCGTTCTCTTTAAGGCGGCAATATTTAAACTAGGGCAAAAATGGTGAGGACACTTTCATAGAAAGAATAGGAGGAAATGCATTGGGCAGAGAAAACAGTACGTGTAGAGGCTCCAAGGCCAAAATATATTTGCAAATGTAATGAATTGTAAAATCTTTAGTGTTTTCAGTGTTTACTATAAAGTGTTTAAAGCACAGAATAGACAGTTCATATGATGTAATACATCATTGGCCTTGGAAAAGTGTTTAAGATACATCAGAGAGTTTAAAGTAGGAGAATGATATGATTCAATTTATACGTACATATATACACATTTGTATAATTATATACATATATATTACATATAAATATATAAATATGCATATATATATATATATATGCATCAAATATGTGTTATGGAAATTTACTATCCCTGTCATTAAACAGCAATCTTAGTTTATCTACACCCTTTGCTCAGAGTGATAAAATAATTTAACCACTTTAAAACTTGTTAGATGTCCCCAAACAGAAAATAAATAAGAGCTGTTTTTGGAACAGTAAAAGGAATCATCTCAGACTTGATTAAAAATAAATAAGGTATAGAAATGTTTTGGAGAAAGGGATTTAGAGAAGGCCAAATAGATCCTAAGGGGAAAAAAAATCCCTAGATTTTCCTTAAAAAAAGGAAAATAGTAAGATATAAAATGGGAAAATTGATCAAATAATCACTCACAAATAGAAGAAAAATAACATTACAGATTCAAGAGCAGATCCTTACTGAATGTGTGCAACAAGCAAGATAATATTAAAAACACTCTTGTGTATGAACACATCCCGGTCTCAGGATAACTTACCATGATCCTAGTGATTCACATAGTTGAGCTCAGCTGATCCTCAAAATTATGTGATAGTTAACATTATTATCCCTACTTTCCAATAAAATAATCGAGGCCTAGAGGGAGCAAGTTCCTAAGGTCACAGAGATAGGAAGAGGTTAGAGCTGCGATACTTACGGGTCCAGAGTCAACACCCTAAAACATCCTCTGAAACACAGGAGAAATTATTGTTTAGGCACCTGAATATATTGGTTTTCTGCCCTTCTCTCGTTCATTGAGGAAGCTTGCATGTCGCTGTCCTCCCATAAGCAGGTACAATGATAGAAATATATGATGCAAAAAATTTTATGACTCTTTTGGTTAGGAAACACTGGGTCCTCTCTGTTAACCATGGTGTATTTCTTGCTAAGAAAATGCCTGTGGAACCATCATCATAGAGCATATCAGGATACTGGAAAACTTGCACGAGACATGACAAAGACTCCTCCCTTTACTAAACTTTTAGTCAGTCTTCTCTGAGCCCTCTTCTGTGGGGGCTGGACCTGGCCTCAACTCTGGCTTGCTTAGTCCAGCTTTAGCCAGAATTCTTTCAAACTAGCTTCACAAGAATCTCCCTACCCTTAATTTCTTACCCAAGTTCCTGTTTGAAATTTTATACACTTACCCCATCACTTGACTGCTTCTAGCTATAAATCCCCAGATGTCTTTACTGTTTGGAGTGGAGCTCAGTTCTGTATGGAAGTCTTTCTACTTTACTGCAGTAGCTCAGATAAAATCTGACTTGCTGGCTTTAACAAAGTGTCCAGTGCAAATGCTTTCTTTCACAGACCCTAACTTACAGAAAGCTTCCACTTACACCGACCCATGAAAAAGACAAAGTGATCAAGTCTCGTCTATTTTTGGCAGAATGCAATGCAACAATACCACCCTATGGAACTATTTAAAATATATCACAAACTATCCAAAGATGAGGCTATATTTTATGTAACTTTGCATTTTGTACATTTAGTCATCATATTAACACATATATTTCACCACTACTATTCCTCTTATGTAGGTAGGTAAATTATTTGATGTTGGAAGAACACTACAAATTCTCATTTTAATATGTATAGCTAAAAGAGCAAATACTTTAAGTTTCATATGTGTGTTGGGGATTAGGGGGAAAGAAAAACAAAATACCTAATAGACAAAAATGAAAAGTTATCTGTTAAAGATAATTTATATAGTAATGTCATTTGTTTTTTGGTTTTTTTGGAGAGGTTTTCGCTATAGAGCGTGTGCGCTCGCCAGACAGACAGAGAGAGACATAGAGACAGAAAGCGAGAAATCACCCCCAAGGGGGGATGGTCACACCGCAATCCCTTCTCCTCCATTCTCCTCTCAGGATCTTGGGCACGTACGCACACACGCCCGGCGTGAGTTCCAAGCCACTGGGTCCGGGACGCGAACCACGGTCAACTACGTGGGAATCCAGTGACATAGCCATTACACTAACTGCTGGTTCCCTATAGTAATGTCTTTGACTTGACTAATAACCACTGCACTTATGCTGGAGGGAAAAATAAAGCAAATTTGTACAATGTAAAGATGTACAGTTATTAAATGAAAAAAGAAAATGAACATGATTATTTTATGTAGTAAAAAGCTAGAGGGGCCTATTATCAGTAAACTTAAAATTTAAATGTTAAGAAACTCTCATAAGTAATGTCATCATGTCCCTTCTTCTCCACAGTGTCAGTCAAGAGGAAAGAATCCTCTTAAAACAACATTCACCTGCTCAAAACTTCTCTAGTTTCTTTTACTAATTCTTGGTGCTTCAAGCTCATTTTATTTTTATTTTTTAAAAGTTATTCTAAGAGTAGTTCATTGCAAATATGCAAACTATTTAGAAATATATAACATGGAAAGGGAATAGCCTTCTTAATTGCATCCTACAGAAATAACTGCTGTTACCAGTATGTGCATTATATTTCAGGTCACTTTCCTTAGTCTCTTCATTTATGTATTTGTCCATATTTGTACACATGCGCATCTATATCAAATATGAACTTATAGTGAGTATGTTCTTCTATTTTTTTTTAATTTAACAATATATCAATTGGCATTGGACATCTTTTGGAGGCATACAGATCTATCACAGTCTGTTTGAGAGCATTGAAATCTGCTTTTAAACTAGCAGCCATTCATAAACTCATATGACCATTATGTAACCTGAGTATCTCTCAGGAGTTTTTAATGATGAAACTGTCATGACCACAGGAAAAAAAAAATGAGTCTAATATCTAACAGTTGAGCTAGCCCATAACACAGAGATTAGGTGCTACACTGAGGAAGCTGGATCTCCCAAGGCCAAGTCAAGTTGGAGTCCTGGCCCCGATGGCTTGAGAGAAAAAGTTAAAATGCAGACATGTGAGGTGCATGCCCAGCATCCTAACAGGATCCAGAATTCGAAGAAAAAGCTTTGAGCCACAACCGCATCCCTTCAGGGGGAGTTTCCCTCCTCTCTCTGTTTATCATAAATATGCACATGCCCTCTGGCATTAAAATAAAATAAAATAAACCCAATTAACAATAAAAGAAGGAAAGAATAACTGGAGTGGAGTCACTCACCACTGCACAAGTCTTAGGTGATATGACAGCCGGAATTTTAAAAGCTTTCATATGAAAATAGTTCACCATCACTGAGCTATAGGAGTTTATAGCTAGCAAAAAAATACATTGCTAATAATGGAGTCGTTGTAGTGAAAGCTAGTTTGGGAAAAGACAATTGTTAAAGAGGAAGTCTGTCATCCCAGTCGTGTCAGAGTTCTGAGGGTTATGGAAATCGACTCCATCAGGACTGCTGCTCAGGAAATGGAGTGTAACAGGTCAAGTACTGTATCAATTTGGGGCAGGCCACTGGGCAGAAGTGCTCCTGGCATGGGTCAGTGCCCCAGCCAAAATGAAGGAGAATATAAATAGATCCAATTAAAAGCAATCCCCTTTTGGAGGTCACTTTAGCCTTAAAATAAGACAAGCAGGCAGATCTGCCTATCTTGCGGCTAAGGTCTGGGAAAACAACAACAAAAACAAAACAAAACACTTCTCTGTCCTTTCATGGCTGGAAGTGGAATAAGAAACTAGGGTGAATAGAAGAAGATAAAATTCCATCATCACCAATAGGAGATTATCTAAGGAAACTGTGTCAGCTACCCGGGAGCTGGAATTCCATTTCTTCTACCAAAGTGTGACCTGGGAAAGTTACCTACCATAACTAACTATGGCCAAACTCCCATAAGCACCAAAAAACAGGAAGTTAAAGTAATTAGTTATTTAAACAATTAGTGTGAAGTCCACTTGAGGCAAACTTTTTCTTTTGGTCTACATAAGCTAGACTAGTGGAATACATTAAATGAATTCACGACATTAATCCAAATTTACAAATATTTATTGAACACTGTGCTCAAAGCACTGTGCTAAGTGCATTCACTAATTTTTCCTAATGTAATTGAGGTCACAGATATGTAAAAAGGATATTCTGGAGACTCACGCAGAGAAAAGAGTGATTTTCCAGATATCGTTGTTAACAAACAGATTTGAATCCAGTCCTCCACATACACAGCTATATAACTGCTGAATGTTCCATTTCTCTCTCGTAGCTTTTTTTTTTTTTTTTTTGGAGAGGCTTTTCGCT
>NW_006209847.1:311178-340166 GCF_000334495.1 Tupaia belangeri chinensis | reverse complement strand
CTTGGGCCCCCACACACCCGCGCCTGGCATGAGTTCCAAGCCACTGAGTCCAGGACACGAACCGCGGTCGACTACGTGGGAATCCAGCGACATAGCCATAACGCTAACTGCTGGTTCCCTCTCGTAGCTTTTGAAGTTAGTGTCTTTCTTTTATGAGAGAGAGAAACCTTGATGGGATCTGATCACACCGCAGTCCTCCTCCTCACCAGCCAGGATCACAGGCCCATAGGCATATACCTGGCATATTCAGATCAAGCCAGGAACTGAACCCAGGACTCCATGTGACTCCGATATCATGCAGCAGCACCCTACCATCAATACCACCAAGGTTTGACTGTGCTAAATGTTCTACTTCTCTCTCTCTCTCTCTTTTTACTTTCTTTCATTCATGGAGAGAGAGAGAGATGTACCCTCGGCAGGGTCTTGCCACACCCTCCCCACAACTTCCCAGCCAGCCAGGATGACAAAGAACACACAAGTGCACCTGGCAAGTTTAAATTGACCTGGACTCCAAATCCAGGCCTCCCATGTGGCTTGAGTATTACCACCTACACCACCATGGCTGGACTGTGCTAAATGTTCTATTTCTCTTACTAGAAGCAGGTTCAGCAATACATGACCTCTGGTCTTACAAATCAATTTTTTTTTTTTGAGAGGTTTTCGCTATAGAGCGTGTGCGCTCTCGCCAGACAGAGAGAGACATAGAGACAGAAAGCGAGAAATCACCCCCCCAGGGGAGATGGTCACGCCGCAATCCCTTCTCCTCCATTCACCTCTCGGGATCTTGGGCACACACGCACACATGGCCGGTGTGAGTTTTAAGCCACCGGGTCCGGGATGCAAACTGCAATCGACTATGTGGGAGTCCAGTGACATTGCTATTATACTAACTGCTGGTCCCCACAAATCAATTTTCTTACAGAAGAATCCACTGGTAAAATTTATTAGAAATCAGGATTTTAGCCACCCTGTTACTATTAGCTATGTAATCCTTGGCAAGTCAACTCAACCGGCTTTTACTTCCTATAAAATAAGTCTTTTGGTAAAAACTATCAACAGTCTTTTTTAACACCTAAATGCAAACTTTAAACAGCTATTAGTATCAATCATGTGAGTTTTCTTCCAGATTTAATAATTGTGTTTTGAGAACCCACTGAATATAGAGTACTGTACTAAATATTTTTCAAAAAATTAGACATTTTAGCCTCTCAACAAACTTATGGAGTAAACATTATTATTCCTATTTTACATATTAAAAAAAGAAAAGTGTGTTCTTGCTGATTATAAGTGACAAAACCATAATATATCGAGGTTTTCTGACAGCAAGTTCAGTGCTTCTATCACTACCACCCAGCTGTCTCTTGGTCATGGTGGATGAATTTAATTTATGTCTGCTCCATTACCTCAAAACTGCATCTCAGAACCATTGTGTAAGCTGGAGTTCCAGGAAAAAAACAAAGTAGAAAAAATCAGCTACATTAGAACACTGCTTTAAAACTGAGATATATGACACTAACTGTAAGTTTCTCAGAACCTTAATAAGCCTAAGTCTTTCACAGGAGGAAGTTCTTTTACAACATTTATATTCCTAAAACCAAAACAAGAAATATAATTTGGCTAATAGAAGAGGAATGTGATGACAGTATTTGTGGCCCTAGTTTTTGAGAAAGTTTTAACTATTTTACTCTATTCAGTTGCTACAGTCTGTTCTTATACAAGTAAGTATGACATCACAATATTTGTGTCTAAGCTGCAAGGCTGAAAGAACTGCAAGACATACAAACATCCTCTGTTCATTCCTTCTTCCTTAAAAAGTACATGTGAATTTTTAATTTTACAGTTCTCTCTTTTGGCTCCTATGCAAAAAATTTAATACTTTAAGCCCTTGAAAATATTTGTTAAGAGATAAGGAAAGAGCATGATGCATGTTCATAAGAGAATTCAGGACACCACACATGCATGCGTGCACACACACTCAAAACTTCTTTTAATACTACCATGTAAAATCAACCACTCACCACTACAGTTATCTTTTTTAAAAATTGCAACAAAAGTAAAAGAAATGGGTTATTATCCACTGAAGATAACTTTATGGTATTGTTAACTGGACTAGTGAGAAATGTGTACATGTTGGAATATTCACTTTGCAAGCTAAGTAACATGTGATTGAATGTATAAAGAAATTGAGATTTAAAAAATTGTAACAAAAATGCTAAGAATATGTAGTTCTACATTTGCTTTTCTGGGAGACATATTTGAATAACTGTCACTCCCCCCCCTCAAATGTTGAGAACTACTACTTACATACAGTGTCAAAGAGTTGAAATCTGCAAAAACTGAATTATAATCTAGAATGTGTATACATTTCTACTGCTGGTGGGAAAAGGCTCAATTCTAATGGAAACTATTAAGTTATTTATACAGAAATTTGTATTCAATGTTGTCAGATAAATTGTTGGACAACTTGTTTCATTCACTAATCACAGGGACAATATCTAGCCCATACAAAACGTAGTATACATTACCATCAAATTATTCCTTTTTTTTTTCCTAAAGGGCACATGTGCATACCAGGAAAGATAGAGAGACGAAGAAGGAGAGGAGAAAGCACTCCCTTGTGGGGAATGGTCACACTGTCATCTATTCTCCTCTATTTTTTCCATATTCCAGAATTTGGGAGACACACACACACACACACACACACACACACACACACATTGTGTTTCTCAAGCTGCCAGACCAGTGCTTGAACCACTCATCAGCTATGTGGGATTCAGTTGCTTTAACCACAAGGCCATGGAGACAGCACCAAATGATTTCTTTTCAACTACTAAAATTTGTTGTACCGTAGATGAAAAATTGTTGGCTGAACCAAATACCATGTGATTTACTCTACTTACATTAAAAAAAAATTAATGGTCTAGTCAAAAAGAATGAGTTCTTAATCCTTCTATTGAGAATGTGGCATAGTAGTGAAGCTTTAAGTAAATTTTGGGCTTAAAGACATATCTATTATCTAACCACTTTAGGTATACAGACTTTCCATATTTATTTATCATTTTATATTGGTTTATTTTTCTAACTTTTTTGAGAGGTTTTTGCTATAGGGCGCGTGCGCTCACCAGAAAGACAGAGAGACAGAAAGTGAGAAATCACCCCCCAGGGGGGATGGCCATGCTGCAATCCCTTCTCCTTCATTCTCCTCTTGGGACCTTCGGCATGCACGCATACATGCCTGGCGTGAGTTTAAGCCACTGGGTCCGGGACTCGAACCAGGGTCGACTACATGGGAGTTCAGCGACATAGCCATTATGCTAACTCTTAGTCCCTTATATTGGTTTATTTTAAATAATCCTTCTTTTAACGGATATCTGGGTTTATGTAATTTCCTCGAATATACCAAATTATCTTAGGGAGAACCTATAGAAAATTAGATAGAGAATACAAATTAATGGGAGACCAGACTGGGAACAGGAAAAGCAGTGAAAGACACACAGAAGGTAAGTAGAGTAGGTTTTAAATTTATTGAATAGAATACATAATGAACCATTAGTAAGTCAGAGGTGTGAGTTAGTAGCAACTTTTGAAGGACTCTGATATCCCAGACTTTAGAAATTGGGTCAATGATGGGACCAGCAGTTGGCATAATGCTATGTCACTAAACTCCCATGTAGTCACCACAATTCAAGTCCTGGACCCAGTGGCTTAAACTCACACTGGGTGCATATGCATGTGTGCCTAAGATGCCAAGAGGAGAATAGAAGAGAAGAGATTATAGTGTGGCCATCCCCACTGGGGGGTGATTTCTTACTTTCTCTTTGTCTCTCTCTGTCTTTCTGATGAGTGCACAGGCCCTATACATGAAAGAGAGAAAGAGAAAGAAAGAAATTGGGTCAATGATGGTAGAATTATTTTTATATAGAAAAATGAAAATAGCTTTGGAGATGGGAATGGATATACTAAGAATTTATTCGTACATATTAAGTTTTAGATGTTTGTAGGAAAAGCTAGTGAAAATGACAAAATGTTTGGCTATAGAAATGAATAAACAGATGTGTGAGTTAGTGAAATCCAAGAGTTGTCACTATGTAGATTCTGTTATAAAAGTCAGGTTTTAACTAACTGAAGAAAATAGTAATGAGAGGGCATTTAAGAGGATCTTGAACCAAGAGTTGACTCTTGTCACTGAGAAATCAGGAAAAGGAGTAGAAGTCACCAAAAGAGACAAAGAGAAAGAGTCAAGGGTTAGAAAGAACACTGGGAGACAAGAGAATAGACTTCTTAATAGGTTCGGTCAATAATAATGTATTCTACTAAGTCTAGCAGCATAGATACAAAAAAAAAATCATCCTCTTCAGTATCATTGGCAACCTTAGCAAGAGAAGAATGAAATGGAGGGGCATGCATGTGAAGAAAATGAAAAAGTGTTTTAAAAACTCTACAAAAGTTTGGTGAAGGAAAGGGTTAGAAGAGTAGAATTGAAGCTCTAGTAATCAGGAGGATCCATGCCCGCTGCTTCTATAGACAAGCCCAGAGATGTTACAGATAAACGTCTCTCACTCATGCATCGTTCCCATCGTTCAGTGTGGACTCCTCCTACCCACAATCCTGCAGTCCTGCCATCTGGAACATATGGCCTCTAAGTTCACCTTGGCAGAAAAAGGACCGATGGAGGAGGCACACCAGCTCTTCAGGTCACACATTACCTCACTCACAATCCATGGGCTAGTACTAGTCTCGTGCCTTAAAAGTTCTGAATTCTAGGACCTTATTAAGAACATTGGGCACATGTATACAAATTGCATAAAACCCTGCTCTTATCATATAAATCGAAGCAGGATATGGGGGTTAAGAAATGTCTTTCATTAGTAAGTTCACTTATGTTTGTTTGAAGGGGGATTACTAGAACATATTTGTTTTCTGATGAGAATAATATAATAAAGACAAAGAGTTGTAGAAACACCAGAGAAAGAAATCTCAAATGGAAAATTTCATGAGAAGGCAGACGAGGGTAGAATCCCTAGCACAGAGAAGCACTGGTCACTGATGTTTTCTCTGGTGAATCACTGTACTAGAAGGGTACAGTAGATACTGTTGAAATATTTTTATAGGTTTTGTAATAGAAAAATGAATAAATATCCATTTGATGAGTTCAATTTTCTAATTGTCATGTGAAGCAAAGTTATTAGCTGAAACTCACTGGAGAAGGTGGTTCAGGGTGAGGTGAATGCATGGGTGATTGAGGGGCCTACAAAAAGCATGAAATAGTTTCTCCATAAACTGGGCGTTTTTCATTTCCGAACCTGTCTGGCTTATTTCCTGTCACAATATTCAATCCTCCAACCAGTCCAGAATATTTAATGTAGCCCAGATATGCCACATGCTTTCTCATGTTCTATGATTCTATTCTTGCTTTTTCCTCTGCCTGAATTGTCTTTCCCAACCCCACCTTATCTGCCTTGCAAATCTTCACTCATTCTTCAGCTCTCAGCCCAAGTAAAGGCTCCTTTATGGAGCCTTTTCTCTTCCTGCAGGAAGAGTTAATACCTTCCCCTTCCTCTTCCAGTAGTCCTCACCTTCCTCATTGCACTTTAAATTTCTCAAGATCACGAAGCCCTTCTCTACTCCTTTATTCTCAGACCTACCACAGAGCATCGAGCAGAAAGAAGAGATACTCCTAAGTGCTCTGGACCAGCTATAGGTATTTAGTAGAGTATAAACTATATTAAAGATTATGAATAAAGTTTATCACTCTAAAAATATGGTAGGAATCTAAAATTTAATGAAATGTTTAACATACCACTCAAAACAGCAAAGCAGGATAAAAAACAGGCCTTATTTACTAAGGAAGGGGAGCTGTTTTTTGGCACACAAGCAGTCAGTTCCAAGTCAGAAACCCTGTAAATAACTAATTAAAAAATCTTTCTGTTGTAATAAAAATAAAATGCCTTAAGCAGTCTAACCTGCTTTCTCCAACTCATTTAGCTCCTTCCTCACTGTGTAAACGCCCTTTACAAAATAGACACCAGCTTTGCAGAAGATATTTTTGAACAATTGAAATATGAAAGTAAAAATTTTGTCAAGGCGTGCCATCTGTTTTGATTTTCAGGAGCCCAGTGATTTTATCTTTCCTTAGATTCAAACCACCTCACCCTTTATAGTAATTCATTAAGACTTCACCACAGGGGGAAGGCGAACGGGAGAATCACAATGATAGGATATGAAAAATAGCTGCTTAGGCTCTGCTTTCTGTGTGCAGGCGTCCTAATTAATCCAGGGTGTTTCTACCACTTGGAGCAATTCTCAGCTCTACAGGCTTCACGAGCAGGAAAGTTTGGAGCTAGGTTCCAATTTGACAACTCAATTCCTAACCAATCTATATTGACATGATTATGTCTTCCATACCATTGCACAAATCCAATTAAAATCACTACTATTTGGGTAATAAGTATTGCAATATTTCTCAAAATCAAATTAAATTCAAGGTTCCAAAGTTGCCACCATTCCATGTACTTTCGCACATTATTAGAAAGTAATATGTAATTAGTGGTGGCAGTTTGTGTGACACTCGCAAACACATCAGGTGAAAGGTAAATTTTTGTAAAAAAAAAATGTATTCATAATAAGGTATGTGTATGCATACAAGAAAGAGCCTCCACAGAGTCTGGTCAGACGGTGACCTCTTCCTGCAGTTCTCTAGCCATCGATCTTGGGCACTTGTGTGTGTGTCTGGTATATTTCAGATTGACCAGGCATTTGAACCACAGTCATCAGGTAGTATCTAGCCTCTCCTGAGGAGGACATTACTGCTACACACAGAGCCAGCTTGATTAAAGGCAAAATTTTAGAATACAGTACTTTATCTTTAATTTAAAAAATTAGGGCATAGTGGTTAAGGCAGTTGATTCTCACATAGCAACTGTACAGTTCAAGTCCTAGACCCAGCAGCTTGAAAAAAACACCAAACCAATGCGTGTGTGTGCCCAATATCCTGAAAGGAGGGAGAGATGGAGGAGCAGGTATTGTAGTGTGACCATTCCCCATGAGGAGTGTTTCTCTCTCTCTCTCTCTCTCTCTCTCTCTGTCTCTCTCTCCAGTGAGCACAGATACCTTTTGGCAAAATTTTGAAAAATTAAATGTTACCTCAAAAGTTGAGGAAACCCCCTTCCCATGGGAAATCCTGACACAGTGGAAAGAGCATCATCACAAACCAGAGAGCCTCAGGTTTTAGTTGCAATTCTGCAGCTAACCAGCTTGTGCCACATAGAATGTTTCTATGTCTGTTTTCCCACATGTAAAATGAGATTATAAAACCTTTTGCCATATGATTTGAAGAAGTTCAAAAACATAACATTCATATCTCATTTAGACCTGTATACCTTTCATATTACCCAATTTGTGAAATGCAATACATGTTCAAAAATGTTGAATAAGCCAATGTAAGCATGTATATGAAGAGATATATAAAAGCCAATACCCCATACAAAAATAGAAGACAAAAGCAGAGATAGTAAGTGGCTAAAAAAAACAAACAAAACAAAACAAACAAAAAAAGACAAATGAAATGTCTCTTATTTTCATTTAACATTCAAACCTATTGCTGATTCACTTACTACATATTTCAGGTACTGTTTTTACCTAAGCCAGTGATAAAATGAAACACTAGATATTAACGTTTCTGTTTTTCTATTAAGAGAAATATTTGCTATAGGATGCTGTGCTTGCCAGAGACACAGAGAAAGAGAAAGTGATGAATTACCCCCAAGGGGGTTGATCATGCCACAGTGCCTTCTCCTCCATTCTCCTCTCGGGATTTTGAGCACGCACACACACGTGCCCTGTGTGTTTCAAGACGCTGAGCCTGGGACTTGGACTGTGGTTGGCCTTGTGTATATCCAGCGCCTTAATCACTGCACCACTTGCAGGCCCCTAAAATTTCTATTTTAATTAGTGTTCAGCTTAGCTACTAGCATCAGAAAATCCAAAATAATAGTGATCTAAAAGAGAAAAAATAATGGGTTTTATTTCATGAAAATTAGGCAATCCAGAGTCAATTGTGTAGAGCCATGACCACCAGGAATGCAAGCACCCTCTACCTTTTGCTCTTTCATTCTTGAAGGAAAGAATCCACAAGAAGCCAGGATGCTGATCCAGTGCTAGCATTTCTGCATGCTAGAGCTAAGAGAATGAAACAGAAGGAAAAAATCATTCCAACTTTTTGAGGACATAGTCCAGAAATTACACACATAATGTCCTCTTACATGCAAGGAACATAGTCACATCCTCACAAAGATGCAAAAGAGACTAAAATGTTTAGTCTTGAATCAGCTGGTGGCATGGTGGATAGGTTGCTTGGATTCCACATGACTGACTACAGTTCGAGTCCTGGACCTGGTGACCTGAAAAACATGCTAGGCACATGTACATGTATGCCCATATCTCAAAAGGGATTGCAGCATGACCATTCCTCATGGGAGGTGCTTTCTCACTTTCTGTCTTTCCCTCTTAGACCCACTCCAGCAAGGGCATATGCCCTTTGGCAAAAGAAAAAAAATGCTAATCTTTTTTTTTTTTTTTTTCAGAGTAACATTTGTGGGAATGTTCATTACTTTGGGAGAAGGGTAGAATGGATATTGAGGCATATCTCCCATTTTACACTCTGCTCTGTGTAAAAAATCTTGTTCTGGACATCGAGGAAAACTAAGAGGAAATTTACAGAAATTCTTACCTTCCATTTTCTGTGTTCCTCTCACTCTTCTACTAACCTAAGAGACACTAGTCAAATAAATTCTTCAATTTAAATCTGTAATATTAGAACATCAGTGTGATATCTTGCCAAAAACATTTATTTGCATTTTCAAAGAAAAATCTCAAGAAGAGGTCAAAATGAAGATCTTGAAATGAAGTGAATGTCACAATAAATAAAATCTCAATGAATTCACATCTGAATGAAGAGAAGAGTTCTCATGATACACTCTTCCTTGAGTTTCTCAAATGATACTACTAAGCATCATCTATGCCGTCTAGCAATAGGACTGATCTCAGCACATTCATTCTTATATTTGTTCTAATAACTCTTTGTTCTATCCTTCCATTAGGCCACAGTTTTCTTTGTATCTTCTTATCAATATTAAAAAGTACATGGAGGACCAGCAGTTAGCGTAATGGCTATGTCGCTGGACTCTCACGTGGTCGACCATGGTTCAAGTCCCAGACCCTGTGGCTTAAACTCACTCAGGGCTCATGTGTGTGCGTGCCCAAGATCCCGAGAGGAGAATAGAGGAGAAGGGATTGCGGCATGGCCATCCCCCCTGGGCGGTGATTTCTCGCTTTCTATCTCTCTGTCTGTCTCTCTCTGTCCGGCGAACGCACGCGCCTATAGCAAAAACCTCTAAAAAAAAAAAAGTGCATGGTAAAAAAATTACATAGTATATAGTAGAGCTGTATTTTTATTTTAGTACTATCATTAAATTTGATCTCTAAGTCTAAAAGGAGATCTTAGTCCAACATCATTGAAAACTTCAGGTTACAGGTTCACCAAACATACAACTATGTATCCAAATCTTAGTAAACATTAATTTATGAGCACTAATGAGTTCACATACTATTAATAATATTAAGCTTTAAATGAATAATAACTGCATTAATTTCACCAACAATAATGGCCTAAATGACACCTAATAAGACATTCAAAGTTAAGGAAGAAATTCAACCCTTAACATGCTCCTCTTTGAGCAGTTATTAGAGTACTGGGAATACTTTTCACTCCCTGTTTTGAGTAACTTACCATTCATTTTCTTGTGCTTTATAGCCACTATGGTCTACTGGGTGAATTCCAGATTCTAAATTAAATAGCTAAAGAGTATGACTGCTCTTGATCTCTATAGAGTTCTGCACTTTAAAACAATGTAGACTGTTTGAAAAATTGCACTAAAGCATCTGGTAGGTGTTACTTCATTTATACATGTTATATTTTTATCCTAAAGTAAAAGGCTGGAAAATTTTAAAAGCTGTTTAAAGATATCACAGTCATGCTCAGGAGTTGGAAATAACTGGGACACAATTCCCTGACCATGTAGGCCACTAAAATGCATATTATTCAGAAAGCATTTGTTCAGGGCTTGCAAGGCAACTCAACTCAGACTTATTCAAAGATAAAGAATGATACGTAAAATTAGAAAATAATCAGAAAGGGGTATTTTAAATTTTCTTACTTATTTCTCATAATAAAGAGAAAGAAAGAGGAAAATGAGGAATATTTGTTAGCATATTAATTAGTTAGAGTGAATCTCGAATTTTTGTTTGTTTGCTATAAGGTGCATGCACTTGCTAGAAAGAGACAGAGAGAGATAAAGAGAGAAAGTGAGCAATCATCCCCCGTGGGAGGATGCCATGTGGTAATCCCTTCTCCTCCATCCTTTTCTTGGGACTCCGTCTACACATGCATGTGCACTTGGTGTATTTTTCAAGTTTCAGGGTCTGAGACTCAAACCACACAGTTAGTCATGTGGGGTTCAGCCGCCTTAACCTCCGCACTACCTGCTGACCCAGTTCTCAAATTTTAATGTGCATAAAAATATCTGGGAAGCTTTTTCTTTCTTTTTCTTTTTCTTTTTCTTTTTTTTTTTTTTGAGAGAGATTTTTGCTATAGAGCACATGCACTCACCAGAAAAACAGAGACAGAAAGGGAGAAATCACTCCCCAGGGGGTATGGTCACACTGCAATCCCTTCTTCTCCATTCTCCTCTAGGGATCTTGGCATACACGCACATGCGCTCGCCATGAGTTTAAGCCACCAGGCTTAGGAGTTGAACCATGATCAGCTACATGGAGGTCCGGTGGTATAGCCATTACATCAACTGCTGTTCCAATCTGGGAAGTTCTTAAAAGTGCAAATTCATGCATGCAACTTCCTGGAGCTCCATAAAGTAAATCCAACATAATTGGTTTTTGTTTTTTGTTTTTGTTTTTGTTTGTTTGTTTGTTTTAATTACAGGAAATCCAGGTGATTCTTAAGAGGATGTGGCAGGTAGAACATTGTCTCCCCTACTCTCCTAAAAAGGAACATGTCCTAATACCCATAACCTTTCATAGAAAAGGAGCTTTCCAGTTATAACTATGGTTAACGACTTTAAAATAGAAAAAAAAAAATGTATGCATGCAGGATTATATAGAGGACCTGAGTCTAATCACATGAATCCTTAAAGTAGAGGACCAAATCCAGCTGGTTGCATGGTGGAGAGGTCATCACGGACATAACCCTGCTCACATAGATTTTACTCCAGCAGACTATTGGATTTATAAGACACAGAATTATAGCTAATAAATATGTAGTGTTTTAAGCCACTATGTAAGTAATTTGTTACCGTAAGAATAGAAAGCAATGGGCCAGATAATGGTACAATAGTAATGCAAATGGGCCCACAAGGCAAAAGTCCTGGGCTTGCTTCCCAGGACCTCTCTGAGGACTCCAGGTACACATGCATGCTGAAGATCTGGACTGAGGCTGGAGGTGGATTGCAGTGTGAAGACCCCATTAAGGTTGTTTGTCTCTCTCACTTTCTCTTGCTCAGAAAAAGTAAACTTTAAAAAAGAAAAGTAGAAAGCTCATACATAAGTTACCTGAGAACCACATCTCGAATTCTTGTTAAGCATTCAACTACACTATAACACAACATCAAATGACATTTTCATAGAATAACTGTAGTGTGTTTTTCAAAAGGAAGAAGGTTCTGTAGTATTCGATGACTGTCTATATTCAATGCTGAGGGCATTATTTCTTCTTATGATGTTTTTGAAAACACATATGAAATTATTAAGCATTTCAATTTCATCAAAGACTGAAAAAAAAAGGCAAGCTGATATAAGGATGAATGATAAAAGTACGGATACAGGAGGAAGGAGGGAAACGATAAGGAAGATAAATAAGAGAAAAATACAGAAGACATTTGTTTTCTTTTTCTGGGGAAAGCAGCCTGATAAAATAGTTTAATACTTCCATATTACAACAAATACAAATGCCTGAAAAGCATATCATGAAATAGCCAAATAGCCACAGCTGTTCTACAATGCAACAGAATTTTTTTCTGAATATGCCAATGCTATTAGGTCCTATGAAACACATGGACAATAGTGATTTTTCTTCTGTTCTGAATTTGGCTCATACTCACTATTCCATATTCAATCAAAAATGCTTACATCTGTCCTTCCCAAACAGATGGGTCCAGTGTTCCAAATGAATATTTATTTTTTTAATTTATTTTAATCTTTGGAAAGTTTTATCGGGCCGTGTTTTCTTTTCTTGCTGAGAACCTCAAATATCCACCCATTTTTTGGGTTCTACAACTTATAAAGGGACAGTGGGGTTCCCACAGTTAGTACTACACCCAACTTCCTATGGAAAGATAAAGCGTTTTCTCACCTTTCTTTTCTAAAAAATGCTTTAAAGGTTTCTTATAATAAATGGCATGTAGACCCAAGTAAGGCTTCATTTTTAACTTTTCCCCTAAATATGTACTGCATGTTTAACAAAGAGAAAGGAAGACTAGTTATGTCAATGTTGGTACCTTGATGGCTACTGCTGGTTCCTCCAGGGTGAACCAGTTTCAGATGCCCTGATGCTCCCCTGCACTGAGAGAACTGAGACTGGTGAGTGCTGAATAGACTGTCACAGGTATATGGGACTGGGAGATATTCATTTTCCACCTTTCTAAAGTGATGAGTCGAGTTTCTTTTCTTTACTTCTTAATAAGATGGCACTTTAGGGCTAGCAGGTGGTATGGTGGTTAAAGCGCTGGACTCCCACACGGCCGACAGGAGTTGAGTTCCAGATCTGGCAGCTTGCTTTCTCACTTTCCCTCTCTCTCTTTCTATCTCTCTCTGGTAAGTGTGTGTGCCCTGTAGCAAATTTAAAAAGAACAACACAGTGATAATGATAAATAAAATTAAATAATTCTTAAAAAATCAAAATAAGATGACACATAAATTCAACCAGGAGATGGCAGCTTTGGGGAAATACTGCACTGTGGGTTGACTGAATGTATGTTACCCAGTCTGAAAGAAGAAAACTTTAAGATTTGGCTTTGTGTTCTCAAAGCAGTACACTTTTAAGCTCAATAACACAAACACATCTTCTTCATCGCTTCTCCAGGGATAACCACAAGCAAAACCGTAAACAAAGTCAAGTAGGTTTTTGAGTGAACAGTTTTAACTTGAAAGAGGCCATAGTCAGCCACACTGGTTGCAAAACAAGGCTATATGAAAAGCCTGCAAGTTGTAAGCCTCAGGATGGGATAATTTGGGGACTTTATGAGAGGTTTAAGTTTTCATTTTTCAAAGCTAAGTATTAGATTCATAAACAATGGCAATTTGAACACATTAATTAATATGTAGATGACATAACCCTAGAGCTCAGTGAGAGTAAGTATTCTTGGTGATTCTCAACCTAGGTGGACCTCAGTCTGGAAAGAGAAATATATGCAACCAATCCCATGCACACTGTTTTAGGAAGGCCTTCTTTCTCCCACATCTGTCCAGTTGAATGCTCTTGTTTAGTAGAGATAGTCACGCTTACTGCCACACGTTTACTAGTGCAGTACCTGATTTCTGCTGAGACACTAATCCACAGGGATCTTCAGCTCCCATAGCCTTCTTTCTTTGTTAATATCTCCATACACCTTTAGCACTCTGTTTCTCCTCCAGTCCACTCATCTATCTCCAGCTATCTCAAAGATCATTATTTCCAAGCATTATGGACCATGCATGGATATAATCAGCTCTTCTATAACGTTAGTTCTGAAAAATGTGAATTTATCCTAATATGATTAATATCTTAGGGAAAAATTTAAGCATAACATGATTTTGTTTGCTTATATGTGTTTTTTGTCAGCAAGCTATATATATTAAGAGATTATTCTTTAAATTTGGAGCAGCATCTAGCTGAAGATTACAGATTGTATTTGGGTGCTACTTCTCTTAAATTACTTTTAATCTAAAACAGTTTATACTTTTTTTGTTTTCATTAAAATTACTTAATTTTATTTATCATTATTATTTCTTTTTTTAATTTGACCAGAGAAGGACAGAGCCACAGAGAGAGAAGGAATGTGTAAAAGAAGCTACCAGGTCCAGGACTCTAACCACAGTGAGCCATGTGGATGTCATGCCACCAGATGGTACCAGTTTATACTTTTTTTAATGATAGATTTTTGTTGGGAAGCAGGCCAGGTCAAATTGCCCTCTAGAATGTCTTAGGTTGCTTTCTGGCTTATTTGATTGTATCTTTAAGATTTAGTCAAACTTGTTCCTCTCTCCATTATATTTTCTATAAATTATTAGTTATATCTAAAGTCTTGATTAGAATCTGGTTGAATATTTTGGGAAAAACAGTTCATGGGTGATAACTACGAACTATGAGGTTGTCAGAAAAGTCATGATGTGTTTTTCTATGCAAAAATCCACCTTGACTTTCCCAAAAACCCAATAATTAGCTTTCTTTTTTCTTCTTCTTTCCTTCTTTCTTTTCTTCATTCTAATTATCCATCCATCAACTAAGTCTATTTGTTATCCCACCAAGAAGTAAAAAAAAAAAAAAAATTTATATAAGTGAGCTAACTTTTAAAAAGTATAGATTATAAAAGTCAAAAGAAATAAATTGGAGAGAAATATTTACAACATATTATGGATAATGACTAAGTAAGAAAAAGACCAAAATTCTAACAGAAAAATGAGAAAAACAGCTCACATTGTAGAAAAATGCAAATCACTGAAATATAATGTGCTCAACGGCACTGAACTCACTAATTGCCAAAGATCAAAGACATAACAATGTACAATTTTTATCAATGTGTAAGATACACAGGTAATAAGATAAAAATTCATTGAAATGACGTGAAAAAACATGTTACTGGAGATCAAAATCCATACAACCTTTATTAAAAGCTGTGTGGTAATTAAGAAAAATGAATCATTCATAAACACTTTAACCAGCTATTCTGCTAAATATTTAGACTATAGCTATTCTTACATGAGTTCAAATGGACTTTTTAAGCAAACAATATTATTTATTTCAATTAGAAGTTTAATTTAAAAAATCTGAAACAACCTAAATTCATTGAAGTTGATTAAATAAATGCAAATTTGGCAGATATAAAATACTATGAGATGATGGAAAAGAATAAGACATAATGTGAAATAATTTTAGTTTTAGTTTTAAAGGAAAAATGTAACACTTATTAGTATATATTTCATGTCAGAATTGATATTTATTAAAAATGAGAAATAGATGTATGCATATATGAATACATACATATTACATAAATATATAGATATGTATTTGCACATATATATACAGACACACACATATACATATATATAGAGAGAGACTATCTACAAAAGTAACTGATAGAATTAATTTTCTGAGATGAAAGCTGTGTGCCTAGAAATAACAAATGAAAAGATCCTTTTATTATATTCTTTTGTACCTGTGAATGTTATGATCTGTGGGTATATTACCATCCAAAAATGCATTTAAATACATGTGATAAAAAGATCAGCTAATGAATGAGTTTAGTTAGAGAAGAGAAATTTGAGAAGTGCGCTCTGAAGCATTCCAACATTTAGCGTTTGAAAAAAGGAAAGAAAACCAATAGTGAAGATTGAAAAAGAATGGCCAATGAAGTGAAAATCAAACCAAGCTAACAGAGAGAGATGGATATTCCCTCTAGATGAGTTTAGCATTCTTTCTCACAGAAATAGAATTCTTGATTTTTCATGTCCAGAATAAATCTTTTATTTTTCTGCTCCCTTAGGAGTAAGTAATAGGTAGAATAGTGTCCTGTCAATAGTTTCCTGTTCACTGGAAACCTCATAACATGACCTTTGTAAATAGGGTACTCAGAGATGTGCAAAGCATTCTGAGATAAAGCCTTTATGTGTCTCATGGAGGTAGGTGGGGGGACAGGAAGTACAACGACTTGTGTCCTTATAAGAAGAGGGGAAGATCTAGAAACCTAGAGACATGCACAGAAAAGGAGGCCATGTGAAGATGAAGGCAGAGATTGGAGTTAGTGTACCCTGAGCCAAGGAACCCCTGCTATTACCAGGTAATCAGTATAAATAAAAGGAGATTCTTCTCTAAAGAGTTCAGTGGGAATATGGCCCTCCTAACACCTTTATTTCTGACTTCCAGCCTCCACAACTGTGAGAGAATAGCATTCTGTTGTTTGAAGTCATCAAGTTTGTGGGCGCTCGGGCAGCCCCAGGAAACTCACACAGCTTATAAAGCTATATCTTCAGATTTTGACCTATCAGATGAGTATAAAAAATTCCTGAATATTCCTGATTATACACTTAAAAGGAAGGAGCTTCCCTTGGACAAGAATGTGGATTTGAAGATGAGCACATCAGATGTGAGATAAGTCAAGAGCAAAACCTAAAAAACAACAAGGTAAAAGGAGCCTGGGCCTGAGTGATTTTAATCACCATGTAGGCCTGAATTTATAAAGAAGAAAAGATATAAATTCCATTCTCTTTAAATCATCGCTTTGTTGGGACTCTCACACAGAAGATAAACCTACACTCAGTAAGAATACAAGACAAAAAATTAAGAAAGAAGGGAGGAGCTGAACAAAATGTTTCTGTTGGGACTAATATGAGAGGACTAAAACCAGGATGAGTTCTCGTTGATGATAACGTGTACAGTATCTTCAACTGAACTGGTATGAAGTGTATTCATGTTGGGTAAATTCATTTTACAAGCTGTAGTGATGTATAGTGATTGATGTATACAGTAAATTAAAATGAAATTAAATTTTAAAAAGGTTTTCTAGTATGTATTATATTAGCTATTGATTATTGTCTGAATGCTGGAATGTACAAAATTATGTTTATGAAATAATTTTAATGCCTTTAGCTGACAATCTGAGATAGAGCACACTGATTTTGAAAATGTATATGTCTAGTAAATAAAATGGAATGATATTTTAAAAATACTGACCACAGAACTTGGGAAGATTAGAGCCAGTAAAGTACTTTTTAAAGTAGAATAATACAGACAAGATACGAATTGGAGTGAGCAAGAGAAAATGGAAGGTAAAGAAATAGAGACAGCTAATGTAGATAGTGTTTGTGAGGAGTTTTGCTATACATGGAGAAAAAGAAGTGAAACTGTAGCTGAAAGAAGTCAAGGGAACACTAAACACCCCCCAAAAAAAATTACCTCCAGAATATACCTCAGTGTTTTCTACCTTTCTCAACACCATTGCTCTCTTCATAAGCTAAATTAAAATTCACCTGGACCACAGCAATAAGCTCCTAATTCATCCATTATACCAGTCCTGACCTATCTCCAGACAACTCTCCACACATCATCTTGCATTTAGTTTTTAAGGTTTTTGCAATAGGGGATATGTGCTCACCAGAGAGAGACAGAGAGAGAGACAGTGAGAGGGAAAGTGAAAAATCATCCCTTGAGGGGACGGCCATGTTGCAATTCCTTCTCCTCCATCCTCCTCCTGAGATTTTGGTCAAGCATGCATATGAGCCCAGTGTGATTTTTTTTAAATTTTAATATATTATTATTATTATTACATTTAACCACTGTATATCATTACAGCATGCAAAATGAGTTTTCCCAGCATGACTACATTGTATATAGTCAAAGTTATTACCATACAAATTATCAACAGATAATTTTCCAACGTTGTGTCCCTTAAATGTTTTACTTCTTTTCCCTTTATTAAGGGGACATACAGTGCCTGTCTTTCATAGTCTCTCTTGCTTCACTTAGCCTTAAGTCTTCCATATTTGTCCAGTGTAATTTTCAAACTATCAAGTCTGGAACTCGAACTGCAGTCTGCTAGTAAGGAGGAGGCCAGCACTTTAACCACCATGCAACCTGCTGGCCCTGCTTGCATACTATTAAAGCACAAATACATCACTAGTATGCTTCAAACTTCTTTTATTTCTTTGTGTAATGATGTTTAAATCCAAAATAAATATGACACTACCCCACTCAGCCTTGGTCCATGGAGTGTCTCCTATTCTAGCCTAGGAAAATGGTGCCTCTTGGAGCCAAGAATATTATAATGCAGCTTATTTGACAGTCCTCTAACTGGCTACAGTGCCTGTCTTTCATAGTCTCTCTTGCTTCACTTAGCCTTAAGTCTTCCATATTTGTCCAGTGTAATTTTCAAACTATCAAGTCTGGAACTCGAACTGCAGTCTGCTAGTTAGGAGGAGGCCAGCACTTTAACCACCATGCAACCTGCTGGTCTGCTTGCATACTATTAAAGCACAAATACATCACTAGTATGCTTCAAACTTCTTTTATTTCTTTGTGTAATGATGTTTAAATCCAAAATAAATATGACACTACCCCACTCAGCCTTGGTCCATGGAGTGTCTCCTATTCTAGCCTAGGAAAATGGTGCCTCTTGGAGCCAAGAATAAGCCCATGCAGCTTATTTGACAGTCCTCTAACTGGCCACACACATATCTTCTCATACCTAACAATTTCATTCTCATGACTTTCAATTATGCTTTTCCCTCTATCTGGAATTCCTCTTCCAATTCTTTACCTGTCTGTTCCAATCTATCCTTCAACTCTTAGCTAAGTGTGGCTTCTCCAAGACAGTTTCCTCAATTTACCACAAATCGGGCTGCATGCCTCTATTATATATGCTCATGGTTTTTTGCTATCATAGCATTTTCCTTCTTTGTCTGTCATAGCACTTATTTATTTCCATTAAATTGAATTCCTCATTTATGCAACTGTGCATTTAATGAAAGGCAGCATAGCAGAGTGATTAAAAGTACAGGCTCTGAAACCAGACCAGTAGGGTTTAACTCCTAATGCCACTGATTCCTAGCTTTGTGGTCTTAGACAACTTGCTTCATAATCCTCAAGTTCCCTGTTCTTAAAATAGGATAATTATAGTTCATACCAGATGTGGTTGTTAAGAGAATAAGCATTGCTACATGAATATTTAAATGTGAAGAATGTATATGAATCCATCAGACATAAACAACAGCACATGATTTACACATGGAACAATTATATGTAGAAAGAAAGATAGCTGTTAATTCAACAAATGACACAAATATAGTTTTAGATATTGTAAAGATCTGGCCATAATAGACTTATTTCATTTCATAATTGCAGATGATTTAATGCACTTTTGTATATTATGTTTAAAGTATATGTTTCTTTAGAAAGACTCCATACACACATGTGGAAGATAGTATAGGTTGGTCCAAATACCCATTTCCCATCTTGCTCCCTTACCTTGCTGAAAATATGGGCCGGGATACAGAATACTAAAATTATAATCTCTCTAGCATCCAAATATCTGGATGACCATGTTCTGACCTGTGAGAAGAATGCAGAAGTCCCTGGAAGGGGGTTCTTCCCCAAATCAAAAGACAAATCCTTGCAAGGAGAAATCTGAAATGATAGTTGTTTATTATTATTATTATTATTATTATTTTATTATTATTTGGCGAGGTTTTTGGTATAGAGTGCGTGCACTCACCAGACAGAGAGAGAGATAAAAAGTGAGAAATCACCCCCCAAGGGGGATGGCCACACCGCAATCCCTTCTCCTCTATTCTGCTCTTGGGATTTTGGGCATGCACACACATGCACCCAGCAGGAGTTTAAGCCACCAGGTCTGGGACTTGAACTGTGGTCGACTACGTGGGAGTCCAGCGACATAGCCATTATGCTAACTGCTGGTCCCTTTAGGTGATAGTTTTACTTAGTCTTTGGAGATTTTCACTGTCCAGAATTAGATTGTGATGTCTAGCAATACTGCAGTCTCTTACTACCACAAGATTCAAAGACACATGTTTAATTTAAGAATGGTAGATGACAAGATATCTAAGACATATAACAACCTAAGTGTCTAACAACTGATGAATTTATTTTAAAAATGTGGCACATATCCACAGTGAACTATTACTCAGCCATAAAGAAAAATAAGACCTTGGCATTTGATACAAAGTGGTCGATTCTAGAAGATGTAATGCTAAGGGGCATCAGCTACACTTTGAAAGTCAAACACTGTATGTCACTGCTCAATATAAACTGAATGTCTGCAGTTTATGTTTTTTTTTGAAAGATTTGAAGATCCAGAAGTAGAGAAGATGATTGTAGATACCACAGACTGAATGTGGGGTGCGGAGCATGGAATGTAGGAGGCGCTAACAAAAAAATAATTCAACAAACATAGAAATGCAGATTGACGGAGCGAATAAATTGTAGAACAGCATGCTACAAATGAGGAAAAAGACATTGCCAAATATATACATATATATATGTGTGTGTGTGTGTGTGTGTGTGTTTGTGTATGTGTGTGTGTGTATCCCACAAAGATGTAAAACAATCAAATATAAATAAGAAATAAGAAAATAGAAAAAAAGGGGAAAAAGATTGTAGACGAAGGGAATAGAAAGTTCCAGGTTTATTGCTAACATTCTTTACATGGCTATAGTATTTCTGAATGTACGCACTGGATTTCTCGTTTTATAAGCAGTATTAATCTTGAAAAATTGATTGTACAATGACCAATCATTTATGACAATAACATAACACTCTCATCCTCATACAAAGTACAGAAAGCTATAGCACAATCTGTAGCACTAGCCTAGAATGATCAGGACTTTTTCATGGGTGACAGACAATTTATTTTTTTATTATTTTTTTACAAAATAATAATAAATGTTTGAAGTGATAGACAAAAATAAGAATATTTTTGCTCCCTCTCTTCCTTCCAATGGAGGACCAACCTGAGGAAGCCAACATTTCTCCTCAAACCAGTCACATAAAATGTGTTACTTCTAGTTATTCCACTTCCAACTTCCCAATGCCAACAGCCTTCAGTCAGAGCATATGTGAAACTTTCTCTTTTTTCCACTATAGAGCTTTCTTTCTCCTCTAATTGCCTTTGAGTTTCTGCCAAATGCAAATGATGGTCTGACTCCCTTGCTATAGAAAGTTCTGAATAAATAGCCTATTTGTTCTCATTTGAGTGGTCTTCATATATTTCCACAATCACAAATTCATTGAAACATCTGTTTGCTAAAGCTAAACAAGGTCTAAAAATTATTGTTGTTTTGTTGGGTTTTTATAGTATTCTTTTTTATTATTTTTAATTTACACTTATGAGTTATATATATTTATGGGATGTAGTGTGATATTTCAATACCTGTATATCATGTGTAATGATCAAATTAGGGTAATTAGTATATCCATCGTCTAGATATACAACAAATTACTAACTATAGTCACCATACTATGCTATAGAACTGTCGATAGAATGTATTTCTCCTATCTCACTGTAATTTTGTACCCATTAATCAACCTCTCTCTGTATCCTCCTCCACACTACACTTTCCAGCCGTTGGGAACAACTACTCTATACTACTGTGATTTGTTATTTTTAATTATCTACTTATTGCATTTTACTAATAGGAAAAAATGTATTTCATAATGCAGTGCTTCTCAAACTTTTATGCAGATATAAATATCTCAAGGTTCTGATTTAGAAGTCTAGAGCAATGTTCAAGACTTACTATTTCTAAAAACTCCCAGGTGATATCAGTGGTATTAATCTGAGGCTCACACTTGAGTAGCAAGATGATAGTGGAAACCTTCCAGCATGTATTTAGATTTCCATCTTTAACAAGTTTATAATTAAGAATACCAATTTCCTTCTTTTCATGAGGGAAGAAGGCTGCTAGAAAGGCGTTTAAGTCCACCCAAAGAAGTGCAAATGGCTTTCTATCATCTTGATGCTTTGATATTTGATGATTTTTTTTTAATTCTCCATCTAGACCTCCAGAAAGTCATAGAGCTTATCAAAATGCACTAAACGACCTAGGAGCTAATCTGAATGTCATTCACACAGTCTTCTTCTTGTGAAATGAGATGAGAAACCATGCCTGACAGCCTGGGTGCTGCTGTCCCTGACCACCCAACAGTCACACAATCTGGCCCTCCAGTACCAGAATGATGATACAGCAGAGCTTTGTTAATGAGATGAAAATGTTTTTAGAATGAGTGCTGAGTCTCCAACAGATAAATATGAAAATGAGAAATAATGGAATTCATCATTAACTATTCTTTCATACGTTACATTTTTTACACTCAAAATAAATATTCAGCACTTCCCAAGCCATGCCATTATATAAACTCTGTAACAATAAAAACGAGGAGGCTCCTCTGTAATAAATAACAAATCTATTTATCAATATCACAGAAAGTAATGCTCTGAATGTCTGAAGGCGATTCCATTTGTCAAAAATGGAGTAAGATCAAGCTTGAAACCTTGTTTAGACAAAATTTTCACCAAAGGCCTTGTCAGCAGAACAAATAAAATCTCCAAATCCTGTGTTTATCTACTTTTTGGTCATCTTGAAATGCATGAAATTTAAATAGCATTTGCCACAATTCCCATTAGTAATAAAGGCTATCTTCAGTCTCAAATAATTTTGTGCCAACTTGGTTTCAGAAACCTTGTGAGCAGAGCACACATAATGTTGAGAATTGTAAATGAGATTGGCTGCTCAATTCATAGAAAATAAAGCCATCACCATACCTCTCTTCCTGGTAACTCAGAATCTGAAAATCCGAGAGATCATCATTATTTCCTGATCTCTGGTATGCAAATATGAAGTGCATGCACCAGAAATTGCATCTTAATAAGGTGGTAATCTTTGTCCTCTGCAAATAAAACAAAGTAAATATATCTTAAACTTAGGAGATGCATGCATTTTGATTTCTATTTTTAACAAGTTTATAATTAAGAATACCAATACCAAGATGGCCTGAACGTCTCCATGACTAAACTTCAGATAGACTTCTTTACTGTAGGTCCTGATTTCTAATTATTTTCCATAGAAAACTTGCCATTGTAGATTCTTATCTTCTCTTTTAAATCATTTTTTAAAAAAAACCCTTTACGGATTTTGACAACCTAGGATCTAAGTACCTTCTCTTTGAAATCTGATCATCAAGGAATATACTGCCGCATCTCACAGTCTTTCTTGGAGGAGAGGAACCTAACTTTTGTTGGTGCCTTGATCCGAGTTGTAAAACTACATTCTGTCATTAGCATAGGGGAGATTTTATTTTTACTTTGGGTAAGACCCAAAACCAAACACAAGTGGCTTAAAATCCCTTGCCTCTGTTCTGGAAAACTCTCCCCTCTTCCTTTCAGTGGAGTTGGGTACAGACTGAATTCTGACCTTTCTTCTCTTTTACAGTAATTTTTTTTTTTAATTTTAGTTGTGATTTCTGGTGTACATATAATTGATACATATCTTTGTGGGCTACAGAATGGTATTTTTTTTTTTTATTTTTTGAGAGATTTTTGCTATAGGGTGCATGTGCTTGTCAGAGAGACAGAGAGATAGAAAGCGAGAAATTACACCCCACCCCCAACCCCAGAGGGGATGGCCACAGCATAATCCTTTCTCTCCATTCTCTTCTTGAAACTTTGGGCACACGCACATCTACACAGCCTGAGTTTCAAGCCACTGAGTCCAGGACTTGAACCACGGTTGACCACATGGTATTCCAGTGCCTCATCTGCTATGCCACCTGCTGGCCCCTGGGATGGTTTTCGGGTGTGTATACACAGTATACCACAATCAAATCAAGGATATTCATCATCTTGTAGCAATCTTGAATAAAATCTTCCTTGCCTAATCAACTTTGTCCAGTGCAATTTTTGCTTTGATATAGACATTCAATCATGTAACATTATTAAACAAATGTAGCCATGTTTTCTAACACTTGTACAATGAAAGAAACTAGTGACAGGGGACAATGTTCCAACTGGTACTACACTACAACCACAACAGCATAAACAAAATCATGGGCCTTCTGGATGATACAATATTAATGTGTTTATTAAATTTCATAGCAAACATATGTTAAGTTTATCTCACACTACAGGTAAAATGTAAGAAAATAGAGGTACAGAGGTGAAAGGCCCACACTCTGTTCACTGTGGCACACTGGGCTTCGAGGAGTCTGAAATGTAAATCAACAATTGTAATTCGGCATGGTAATTGCTTTCAGAGGAGTACATGCACAGAGTCTTTAGAAGGTCAGAGAGGAGTATCTAATTTAGATTGGGGAGGTTTTAGAGAGCAAGTGACATTTTAATTACAACTTGAAGGATCAGTAGGTATTAAGCAGGCAGAGAGTTAGAGAACAGTTGAGCTAGGGAACAGGAACAACATGCAGAAACCATGGAAACATGGAAAGGCAGAGCATAATACCAGATGACCGATAGTTCAGCGTGTGGCTAGTTTGTAAAGTGGGGAGCCCTCGACTCTCTTTCTCCTGCCTCCACAACACATCCACTAGCAAGTGTTTATAAGCCCATCTTCCAAAACAAAACCTAAGTCTGCTCACTTCTTTCTGTCTCCACTCTATTTAGATAACTTGAATATCTTTTAAGATTTTCATTTCAGAGGCTCAGAGTTAAATCTTATTATTTGAGCAGGGTCATAACACTACTGAAAGGGATAACACAGAATTTAGACCCTTCTCACTACTCTCATCCCCACCACGGTATTTTTCACCTGGTTCACTGCAATGGCTTCTGACCTAGTTTCCCTACTACCGTTCTTTGCCCTCCTACAGTGCAATCTCGATTATAGCCAGGAAAATTATTTAAAATGCAAAATATTTTGCTTTCTTGGCTATTTTTTTATAATGGCTTTATATTGCCCCTAGAATAAAATTCACACCAACTAAGTGGAGGGGAATACTCTGTCTGATTTTTTTGGCTTCATCAAACTTAGTGGCCATACTGCTAGGCTTTTGCTTCATTTTTAAATCTTTCCCATGGAAGACCCCTTACTGACTGATCAGTGAGTTGGGAGAGAATCTAGACACATCGGCCTTAACCCGTTGCTCTATTCCCTCACCTATGGACTGCAGGGAACTTGCCTGCTACCCTGTTGTCTGCCAGCAAGAGAAAAGACCCTGGCTCGGTGACTTTTACATGATCGGGTTCTTCTTATTTAAAGATTCATCTCAAATATCACCTGGCCATTTTGTCCAAAGCAAATTTCTTGTTATCACTTGCTTATACTGTTCTTTTATTTATTTATTTATTTATTTATTTATTTATTTAAATTCATTTATGCATTATTACTATTCAATATGATCAGAGAAAAACAGAAAGAGAGAGTTAGAAAGCAAGTCACTAGTCTAGGACTTGAATCGCGGTTGGTCATGTGGGAGTTCAGTGCTGAACCACCACGCCACCTGTCAGCCCCTGTTTCTTTTTAACACCACTGCCTGACTTTTCAAATTTTGTCACTTTTGTTTTCTTTTTCTTTTATTTTTTTTATCTTGTGACACTAAGTGTAAAGCCATAGAGCAAAAAGTCTTTTTCTTCTTATGCGTTTCTATATTGGCAAACCCTATAACCATACCTGGCACAAGTAGACAATGAATAATTATTAATAGCCAAATCTAGAGAAATGAAGAAAGGCTAAATAATGAAAGACAACTAAGGACCTGAAATTTCATGTATAAAACTTTTGCCCTCTTCAAACAGAGTGATTTTTTTTTTTTAAATTAAGCCTTAAGGGCCAGCAGATAGCAAAGTAGTTATATTGCTGCACTCCCACATGGCTGACCACAGTTTGAGTCCCAGACTTGGTGGCTCAAAACTCACTCTGGGTGCGTGTACGTGTGTGCCCAAGATCACGGAAGGAGAATGGAGGAGAAAGGACTCCTCCTTGGAGTGCAATTTCTCACTTTCTCTGTTTCTCTGGCAACTGCACATGCCCTAAGGCAAAATCCTCTTTAAAAAAAAAAAATTAAGCCTTAAAATAATTAATCAAAATTTCCAAAAATGGGTTTGGCTCTACAGCCTAATGGTTAACAGTGATTGCTCTCACAGGGACAATAGTGATTTGAATCCCAGCCCCAGAGAATTTAAGAAACACGCCAGGTGCATGTGCTGGTGTACCCCAGATCCCAGCAGCATGAAAAAATGGAGGAGAAGGGATTGTGACCATGTAACTACGGCCCATTAGAAGGTGTTTCACCCCCTCTCTTTCTGTGTCTCCAGTGAGTGCATGTACCCTCTAGCAATTAAAAAAGTATTTCCAAAACTGAGCAAAACATAAAACGAAATTAAATATTTAAAGATTCAAATTTCTGTAAGGCACATTAAGAAATAATTTTAAAAGTTATAGCTGTGCAGAATACATCGTGTTTTCTATTGCCTAGCTAAAAGAAATACATCAAAAGGCAAGTTAGGCATTGATTACATCACAAAAGGTCACATTTGTGTAATCACTTCATATAAATTTACAGTTCATTATGCATAAGAACGCTACTTGGGTTTGCTGTGCTATGTGGGTAATCTGTACTATTTATAATGTATTAATCACTTTTAATCCCACATACACAGAAATACTACTGTTCCCAGTCATCTAAATGGGAGCATTCATTTTGTAAATGAAAGCACCTGTAACATAACTCATTAATCTCTGTACTACCACGAGTAAGGTAAAAAACATGATTTTAAAACAACTGTCTTGCTTGTGCTGTATAAAGACCGTTTTTAACTTGCTGTCAATATCTTCTGGTCACCGACTAGTGGTTTTAAGATAAGTCTCAGCTAATGTGTCTTACTTGATTTAGAAAAATCTAAAGCGTCATATATCTGAGACAAAGATATTGATCTTCTTGAGTGACAGTGTTTAAATTCCCACAGTCCGCAGTCTCCAAAAGAAATGTTTTAATACCGTTAAGGTGCTCAGGAATCCTGAAGATGAGAGATAATTTCTCCTTTTAACTCTTCATTCCATTGATCCTCACTAACTTCTCCTCTCACAGATGAGAGAGGCCTTGGTAAGGCACTTGGGCAACAAGATTACCACTGATGGCATCAAAGTGACATTTTATTAAACCATGTTTCTAGGTTTTATCTTTAAAAGTACTGGATGTTTATGTTAAGAAGTTAATCCTTGTGTTTCTGATTCAATTACATTTGCAGCTTCAAGCAGGGTTGTTAATTCTGTCTCTTCTTCCAAAGGCCATTACTTTGAAGAAGTTCTGATAGTCTAAGTGATATTTGCTGGAGTTTTTTTGATAAAGGAATATCGGTAACAACTTTGTTTCACCGAAAACACCTTCTTCCTTCTATTTGTATAAAATAAGAAGGTTATTACATTCCTTTAGCTATTGATTATCATTGCTTTTGCCCATGTATCTGAAACATAAATTAGAAAACATTTTCAAAGAACAAAATATCTTAATAACCATGGTGTTAAATTAAGTTTTTTGTATAGTGTCTTAAAAGTTATGCAAGCATAAAGCTGGATTTAAGAATCTCTTCTTTATAGATCACAACTGTTGCAAAGCTAAAATAAATTGATATATTAAACACTAAAATGCTTACAGAATCAATAAAGTTAAACTTTTATTTATTATGATGAATGATGTTTGTCACTGGGGCTAGATTGCCAAAGTTGGAATTCAATGGTTAAAAGATAAAGCCTCAGATCTAATTTTGTATATAAGACATTTTTCAGTTTTAACTTAATTCAGAACATCGATTTTTGCAAAAATAAAATTGGTAAGAATACATTAATAATTTCATTTTTTTTTGTTTTCTGGTACAGGAAACCCAGACAAACACTTTTTACAAATCAAGTCTACCCAGCAGATTTGCAATTCCCAATTTTAATGTCACTTGGTAACCTTGAAATCTTTCTCATTTATAGCAGTACTACACTGAATTATAATCCAACAATTAATGGAATTGGGAAAAATAGGGATTATCATTTCATATTTACTGTTATAGTCATTGCTAATAAAGTATGAAGGATCTTCAAAAACTCACAGAAAAAGTAAATTATCAAAAGACTTTGAATAAATTTCAAATTTTTGCTCCCAAATAAACTTGTACTTCAGTTCCATTTTTTTTCACAAACTTGTTGAAGTCTCCTTGTATTTATAAGTTGTTATGAGCAACTTAAATTTAGAATAACAGTGCTAATCATAACATGAATATATAGTACAATTGCTGCACAGGAACCCTGGTTGGTGGGCTTACACTACTTTCTGTCTCATATTCACTGTTTCCTCACTGATCTTCTCTGAGCTACATCAGTAACTTCCTTTGGGGCTGACTCCATAGCTTAATGATTAAGACAGCTGAATTCAACATGACCAACTATGATTCACCTCCTAATCCCAGTGGCTTGAGAAACACTAGGCACATGTTTGTGTGTATATGTGTATGTGGCCAAAATCCTAATGAAAGGAAGGAATAGAGGAAAAGGGATTGTGAAGTGACCAGGCCCCATTGAGGGGTACTTTTTGTCATTCTCTCTCTCTCTGAAATTTACACAACAACCAAGACTTTCAAAATGTATTTTACGGTACATCATAATTTGGCCTTTATATGGTACACACACCATTTTTTTTCTTTTTTAGAGAGAGAGTATTTTCTTGTTATAGGGTGTGTGCTATCGCCAGAGAGACAAAAAGCAAGAAATCACTCCCCCCTTTCCTCCCCCTCCCCCCTCAGGGTGATGGTCAAACAGCAGTCCCTTCTCCTCCATTCTCCTCTCAGGATCTTGGGCACATACACACATGCGCCAGGCATGAGTTCTAAGCCACTGGGTCCAGGACTCCAACCGTAGTTGACAACATGAAAGTCCAGCAACATAAACATTATGCCATTTGCTGGTCCTGGCACACGCAATCTTAAACATGGATATAAACGTAGACATTGTATTAACATGATGATTTTCAACAGAACTTTTGAATTCCCCAAAATGTGTTACCAGATCTATGGAATGTTTGACTTTGATTAAATGATCATTAATTGGGAACCAGCAGTTAGCGTAATGGCTATGTCACTGGACTCCCACCTAGTCGACCGCGGTTTGCATCCCGGACCCGGTGGCTTAAAACTCACACCAGGCGCATGTGCGTGTGTGCC
>NW_006209847.1:271563-311042 GCF_000334495.1 Tupaia belangeri chinensis | reverse complement strand
AAAAAAAATGATCATTAACTTAACCACAAAAAATGCAGCAAAAATTGGTGAATATATCCTTTTCTTTGTTCTTTTATACATCCATTTCCCTTTCCTCTCCACATTTTTTTCTGATCCTCTTCCTCCATCTCCTCCTTCCTCCAACTACTATTACAACTAGACCCAAAGAGAGGAAAAGACCTACACAACAAGGCTAAAATTGTTAGCCACTTTCTATGTGCCTGCGAATTTACATGCTAAATCCATTTAACCCTCATACATCCTTGAAAGTTGGTCAGTCAGGACCCAGGAGTTCATAGAGCCAATATCACCTGCTTAATCTCCAAAACCGCAATACCTTTCCAAACTGAATGTCTGGACTCTCTAAAGCTAAAGTTCTTTCTTCTGACAGCTCAATCCAAAGAACCCATTTATATAGTTACTATTTTTTTCATAAAGTATAATATCATGTTTACTTTGATAGGAGCCCACCCTATTATGGTGATATTTACTAGGCTCTTACAAGTTTTCTGTTGAATAAATAAATTAATGAGCAAAAGAATAAGCAAATCTGTTTATGTACATAAAATATAGACCTAAATTTAGATAATTATCTCTCTGCAAATGGAATGAGACATTATAATGACTGACTTTGTAAGCTTTTGTTGACAAACACAGAAAACAAGGAACGAAGATCTAGGTAGGTCTTTGCCTCATAGAACTAATCTTAGAAAATATATACCTGGTTATAGATAATGTTTTTCTTTTTAATTAATTATTTATAATCTTTATTTTAATAAATAACCTAAGGATAGTGACCTACAAGTACAAGGTGAGACTGAATGATAGCCTACACAAATTACAAAATGATCTGGTGAAGCAAGAAAGTATTGTAAGTGCATTTATTCTATTTACCAGAGAAAAGGAGGGAGAGTGAGAGAGAAAGAAAAGAAAAACTACTAATTAAAATCCTAGAATTCAGGATCGCCTAACAGTTATATCACTGGACTCCCATGTAGTCAACCACAATTCCAGTCCTGGATCTGGCAGTTTAAAATTCAAACCAGATGTGTGTGAGTGTGTGTGTCTGCCCAAAATCCTGAGAGGAGAATGGAGGGGAAGGAACTGTGACATGGCCACCCCAATGGGGAGTGATTTCTTGCTCTCTCTCTCTCTCTGTTTTTTCAGTGAATGCACCCACCAAATAGCAAAAAAATCTCTATTAAAAAAATAGAATTCTTGGGAACCAGCAGTTAGCGTAATGGCTATGTCGCTGGACTCCCACGTAGTCGACCGCGGTTTGTGTCCCGGACCCGGTGACTTAAAACTCACGCCGGGCACGTGTGCGTGCGTGCCCAAGATCCCGAGAGGAGAATGGAGGAGAAGGGATTGCGACGTGACCATCCCCCCTGGGGGGTGATTTCTCGCTTTCTGTCTCTATGTCTCTCTCTGTCTGTCTGGCGAGCGCACGTGCCTTACAGTGAAAATCTCTCCCAAAAAAATAAAAAAATTTAAAAAAATAAAAAAAATAGAATTCTTTTTAACAGCCTAGTAAAAAATGGCACTTCTCTTTTTTTATACCTCTCACTTACTTACTCACTCATTCATTTATTCATATGACTAATTATTGTTATTGTTATTATCTCCTATTGCTTTCAAAATGGTGCTAGATTCTAGAACATGCCAATAACTATTTTTAAAAATGAATTCTGTCCTGAGCCAATAATATTACTAGAGGTATCAAAAAAAATGATATCACAAGAGCAAAAAAGCAAGGCAGTAAAAGACAAATGTTCAATTAATTGGCCCTGTCCTTAAACAGAACAAGAAGGCACAATGGATGTTACTCCCAATATAATATACAATGCAGCAAGCAGTCGTTCAAATCCTATTTTCTCTAATTATTCTTCATTCATATCTTTGGCTGGAAGAAGAGTCTTTGTCAAAAGATGTTCACAAAAAGAAGCATAAGGGATCTATGCAAGAGCTCTTCAGCTAGAACTGAAAGTACCTGCACCCTGAAGCTCTGAGAAGATAGTGACCATAATGGGTTTCCGAAAGATGAGCCCCAGTGTGTCTTCATTTATTTAGATACTTGGAATAAAGCGATTCTACCACAAACCTCTTATATTTAAAGAAAACGAAACAAAAGCTCAAACTTAATCCCCTCAAATTTGTTTCTCATTGTCACTAGGAAAAAATGCAACAAATTTGAAAGACTGCTATTGCTATGGCTTAAATCATCTAACAAAAAAAGTAAAACAATTACAAAGCAAAATGTATAAAGAGAAAGGAATATACCAGTTTTACAAACTAGCTTGGTGAAGGGCAGACCTTAAAACATGCTGCCAGATCTCACCAGCAGCAGAGTCAGAAAGAAATGACAAACATATCTACCCACTCTAAGGAAACAACCTCCTTTTAAATGGAAAATGAAGGCACTGTATGGGGAAAGTTTACATTTGGATAACACACAGAAATCTAGGGAATATGAGAAAGAGACAGGAAGGGCCAACAATCCATTCTTTGTGTTGCCAGAGAGATTGCAAATTCTCATACGTTACAATTATCTAGAGATTACCTTCTGAAGATCTGTCACACGGTCAGCAGAAAGCAATCAGTAAACAGACTAGTCCAGCAGCACATTCTTCATTGTCCTCTGGCCCATTTTTTAAATTTAGTATCGCAACCCCTTTCTTAGACGAACCCTTTATCTTCACATTTCCCAAGATCAGTCGTAATAGTGATTGTCGATGAACTTCATAGTTCCCATTAAGCTTAAGAACTCACATCTTTAAGCTCCTATTGTGTTCAGAAAGGAAGGTCTCATGGAGCCCAAGGTGATTCCTCCAGAAGTCATATCCCACTTCTGACACCACTATGCTGAGCCAAAGAAAACGACTGCAAAGTAAAAGTTATAAAGAAAGAGGAATTGACTAGTTTTACAAAGATAGCTCAAAATATAGGTCAGACCTTGCTGCTGTTAAGATCTGGCAGCATGTCCCAAAGTCTGACCCTAATTTTATGGTAGCTTTGTAAATCCAGTGAATTCCTTTCCTTCATGACTTTTGCTTTGCAGCCGTCAGTTCTTTATTTCACATGACAGAATATATGTGTTCTCTACCAAATTCATGCAGAAACTTAATCCCAAATGTACAGGATTAAGGAATGGGGCTTTGGGGGAGGTGATTACCTCAGAAGGACTCCAGCTTCATGAATGGAACTAATGACCTTATAACAGAAGTGTGAAGGAGCTGTTTGCCCTTCGACCCCTCTACCTTTCATCAGGGGAGAGAGAACCAACAGGCACCACTTTGAAGCAGAGTGAGCAGCTCTGCTTCAAACCAACTCTGACACAGCCTTGGTCTTAAGCTTTTCAAACTCCAAAACCGTTAAGAAATAAATGTCTATTGTTCAAAAATTACCTAGTTTCAGTGTTTTTATTATAGCCAATATGAATGAAGACAGTTACTACATGTTTTCCAAAATATTTTCAAAATTTCTTTTACCAAGTTGTTTGGAAAAACAAGACCAAAAAAGAAGGGCAGGTTCCAAAGGTGGCATGGCAGTGATATGACGCTGAGATGCTGGCTCACGTGGAAAGGTCCTATGTTATCTGTTTACACCAGGCATGCATGTGTCCTCCTGATCTGGACTGGCTGAGGCTCAGGGTGGGGGGAGGAGTCATGGCAAAAAGACCTGCTGCAGGTACCTCTCTCTCTCTCACACACACATTCAGAAGAAATAAAGGAATAAGCATTTCGTTGAAAGTACATAAAAATAAGCAAAACAAACATGACATTTCATTCGTTTGTTTCTGCCATAGGGCACGTGCACTTACTGAAGAGAGACAGTAAAAAGGGAAGTGAGAAATTATTCCCTAGGGGAGATGTTCAAGCTACAATCCCTTCTCCTCCATTCTCCTCCTGGGAATTTTGGGCATGCATGCATACTCACTCAGCACTGGGGTTAATGTTTTGAATAAAATGGAAAATTTAATTTTAGTTATATGATAAAGTGAAACTATAAACAGAGGTAACTACCAATAAGTTTGCTCAATCCATAACTGTATGTATAAAACATTATTTAACCTAATTGGCTCATATAAAGGCTTTTTATTTTCCTTGACACAAAGAAGGTAGCCTTTCAAAAAGCAGATATCATGCTTCTCTTCTTTTTTGTTTTATTAGATGTAATTTTGGGGGGAGAGGTTTTTTGCTATAAGTCACTTGTGCTCACCAGAAAGACAGAGACAGACAGAAAGTGAGAAATCCCCCTCCGGGGGCATGGCCACACCACAATCCCTTCTCCTTCATTCTCCTCTCAGGATATTGGAAACGCACACACACACACCCAGCATGAGTTTAAGCCACCAGGTCTGGGACTTTAACCATGGTTGACTACATGGGAGTCCAACAACATACCCATTATGCCAACTGCTGGTCCCTAAATGTAATTTAAAAAAATAAATTATCAGGAGGCACAAGCACTCATCAGAGAAAAAGAGAGAAGCACCCCGTAAAGGGTCATGACACACCACAATCTCTTCACTCCCATTTTTCCATCCTTTCAGGATTTCAGACACATATGAATATGCAAGCCACCAGGGATAGTATCTGAACCATAGTTGGCCATGTAGGATCCTCCTCCCTTAAATACTAGGCTATGAGACCAACTCTGTAAATGTAATTTTTGGAGCAAGAATTTGAAATGTGTAATTTATCAAGGAGAAATCAATTCCAAAATCATAAAAGCATTGTAGATATAATAGCATTTGTTCAATGCTAATTTGTTCAATGAGTATCTACTAGGTGCTTAGAAGGAAGAAGGAAAACCTAAAGGAAATTTTTTTTCACTTTGCATTAAAGTGAGAAAGGTAGATAACAAAAGAATGAATCAACAAATTATTATGTAACATGACAGGCAAAGAACCATGCCATGAAGAAAAGTGAAACCAGTATGGAAAAGGATGGTGGCCATGGTGGGCAAAAAGCATATTTTTATTTATTTATTTATTTAAATTTTCATCATAATCTTGTTTATATTACATTGAATAGCTAAAAGGGGTAGATATGTCTGAGAAGATGATATTTGACCAAAGACTTTAAGGACACAAGTAATAAGCCATATGACAGTCTTGGCAGAGGAGGCAAAGGAAGGGCTTTAGGCAGAGGAAACAGGGAGTGTAAATGCCCAGAGCTGGGTACTTGATTTTTTTTTTTTTCTTTTTGGAGAGGTTTTTTCACTATAGGGCGCGTGCACTCGCCAGACAAGACAGAGAGAGAGAGAGAGAGACATAGAGACAGAAAGCGAGAAATCGCCCCCCAGAGAGGATGGTCACGCCGCAATCCCTTCTCCTCCATTCTCCTCTCGGGATCTTGGGCACGCACTCACACGAGCCCGGCCTGAGTTTTAAGCCACCGGGTCCGGGACGCGAACCGCGGTCGTCTACATGGGAGTCCAGCGACATAGCCATTACGCTAACTGCTGGTTCCCGGTACTTGATTCTTTAGAGAACCATAAAGAGGACAGTGGGGCTGTGAGCAAGCAGAGGTAGAAAGACGGGACAGAGAGATATTCTTGTAGGGCTTTGTAAGCCTCAGTAAAGACTTTGAATTGTATTCTAAACATTCTCAAGATTGGCTGGATGATTAAAACAAAAAAATGACAAGATATGATTTGTGTTTCAAAGGATCTCCCTCCTATACTGGTAAGTGATTTGGTGGTTTGGATACATAAAGGAAAAGAAGGTAGTTGAAGTAGATAAATTTAGAAGATATTTTGAAAAAGGACTCACTGAATTTGCTAAAGGCTATGATGCATAAAGTGAGAAAATCAAGAGCTTAGTCATGATGAGACCAAAGTATGGCATCTAAGCAACTGGGTGAGTGGTCAGGTCATTCATCAAACCAGAGGCTGTTAAAAAAGGAAGAGATCTGGTGGCAAATGGAGAAAATAAGACAGAGAATTGAAGAAAAACTAGGAGATGTGTTCTTATTTAGGGCAAAAATAGAAAGTAAAAGCGAAGGAACAAGAGGATAAGTGAAAGGTGAAGGCAGAAGTCTCAAATGAGACTTTAAGTGTAGCAATTGTGCTCCAGAGAAATTAAAACTTTTTAAAAGTGCAATTACTTGACTTTATAATTGAATAGTTCTGTTGTCACAGACCTGGAAATATCCTCATGTCATGGGTAGGCTTTCCATTGAATAGTCATTATATTATCATTATATTACAATTCCCCTGGAGAATTGCTTTAATGGCATATTAGTATGTCAGTTGCTTGAAGGCTTCAGACAAGTAAAGCACAGTAGGTCTGTGTATTCACGTCTTACTGTCAAGGCCGAAAGAGAAGCTGTAGTAATCAAAGTGTCTTGCTCCCTTGGAAGATGATGGCAGCCCTAGAAGATAATGGTGCTCCATGGGGTGGACAAACAGCTAGCATGCTGTTATATGCTACTGATGTGTCCTCCCAGAGCAATTTATTACTCAGAAATTTTAAATTTACTTTTAAAAGTCATTTCATGGGCACAGGTTTCTTTAGTGAATGCTTATAACAGAGCACTTCCTCTTAATTTGGTGCCACAAAGCTGCCTATCTATTAAGGATAGTAAAAGTCAGCTTTGATAAATTGGAAGCCTATTTAAAATTCTCCAGCTTGGAGCTTTTACCTCAGTATGCCTTTTAGTATTTCTCATTCCCTATTTTCAAGCTAATGGGGGAAAGGGTACTCCTTCCAATATACTGTACGGCTTTGATTGCTGGAGTTGGGTTGCAAGTCACAGACAATGATTACATTGACTTCTAACTGCAGTTTTTATAGCTATAAAATAAATAACACCAGAGTTGGTTTTAACAGAAAACACAAGATCAGATCTTGGTGCAGCTGTGGTGCAACCAAACCCATGAGGGAAAAGTTCTGGATTTGCAGTTGGGACCTTCTGGAGCACAATGGGCACAAGCACAAGTGCCACTTATCCAGGCCAATGGAGGTTGAGAGTGAATCCCAGCATGAAGACTTGGTTGGAGGTGGCTCGCTCTCTCTCTCTCTCTCTCTCTCTCTCTCTCTCTTTTTCTATCCCTATATATAGCTCTATGAAATGAATAAATACATGTTAAAAAAAGAAACAAAAATACAATAAGACTATTCTTTGCACTTCAGTTCCTGATCCAGTTACCAGTATTACAATTTCTCAGAATTTCTGCTTTTCAGTAGACTTCCACCTCCACCCCCTAACTATTTCAGATGTAGGATATGATCTTTTATAAAAATGTTAACATTTCACTGGGGATTATGACAGCTGTGAAGGTAAGGAGTCTTCCTGTCCTTACATAAAAAAAAAGGGAAAAAATAAATATTCAAAATTTGGGAGAGCAATAGGGCTAAAACCAAACCTACTTGCAAATTTACTTTCCATTATTGACTGGAGTTAGCTAAGAGTATGATAAGATACATAGTAATACAGTTGGATTGTCTCTGCAGAAGTAGCAGGTAAATTGCTATGCTACTGAAGAACATACAATCAGATTATGATGAACTGCCAGCTAAGGCCGTGCCTATGCCTTGTGAGGTACACACTCTAAGCAAAGTTGTTGCTTCAGCCCTTCCTATAGATATTTACCCCCAAATCTTCCCCTTCATCAGCAAGCTGGGTTTGAGTCCTCCTGTAATATGGAATATTTCACTTTTACTCCAAGATAAAACACCTTGAAATGTAGGTTATGTCAGATACCATTAAACAATTCCACTCTGCAGAGAAGACATTCTATTATTCTTTTCTTAGACTAATCCCTGGGCCATCTCTAGTTGGCCTCTGTGCTATACAGGGCTTCTTCCAGAAGAGATTGCATTTGTTTTTCTAGTAGTTGGTTATATTTTATTATCTTAGTTCTCTTCATATTGAATGATGATATTTGCAACACCTAATATTACCTAGAACAAAACAACAGTTAAATAAGAGTTGGCCAGATTTATTTAATTCTAAAGTAATACCATCATAGACATATCATTTATTTCTCTGAAAATTTTTAAGTTTAATCAGTGGGATATTAGGAAGATTACTAAAAAAACGATGGTTAAATATCTGAGCAAAACTGTAGAGGAAGAGGCAGAGACCTTGCTGGCCATAAATCTCTATCTATTCTTACAATTTATGGAAAGAGTCATTGATTAAACTTTAAGTCTGAATTTACATGGCACATAATATTTGGGAAAACTTGATTCATTGGCTCCAAAAATAGAAAAAACAAGATAAATGGATAGAAAAATAATCCTTTCCTTAAAATGCAAAGCACCTATTATTATTACTGGTGTTGCTACTGAACCGTCATACAATATATGGGCACGACAAACTTTCCTTTATTTTCTTCGTGGAACTACAATTTATAAATGATTTGAAATCTTCCGGTAAAAGGCATTCTTTTAAATAAAAGAGTTTGTACTTCGTATGTTCAGTGTTCTTGTATGTCTAGAGCAATCCTTTGCTTTGTATTCACAGGGTGGCTCTGTGTATTTAGAGAAAACCTGTCTTAAACATAACGGATTGGAGAAAAAAGAGGCTCATTTAATAAAAGATAACCAAAGGAATTATTTAGTTTTTTTTTTTTTTTCTTTTTAAAATAAGATGATGAGAGACCAGGACAAAAAGGTTAAGAGATAGAAAGAAAAGGGGCAGTGGAAGTGAGTGTTACAACCCAGTTAGAGTGAGGAATATTTCAGTTATGTAACAAAATGATTAAAAACAAACAAACAAAAACCCTGAAAGATTGAAAAAGAGGGAGCAAGCCACCGAGCAGGGTTTTGTGAAGATTCAATTCCAGGGCTGCCTCCTTCAGGAAAACAACCAGCCTTTCATACAGCCTTCCGTAGCTTGCAAGTCTCCCAGCATTTCACATACATCATATATTATCTAGTCTCTTAAAAAAAATGCCTTGCATATCTATTTGCCTCCATGAAGATTGCAACACACATCTCTTAGAGTCCTTCAAACAATCAGGAAAATGACACTAAAAAGTTTGGTAAGTGAACTGGACCTGGTGAATTAGGTTGTATGTGGGAGAGGTATTTGGAGATCCTCTATCAGGAGTTGGAAGTAGAACAGAAATGGCGAAGTCTTAGATTAACTTTTCAAGTAGAAAATAAAGGGATCTCATTAAGTCCAACAACCCTTGACCAAGTGCTCCTTAATAAGCCCTTCAGCATGACTAAACTTTAGACAGGTTTCTTAACTCTAGGCCCCTGAATTCTTTTCTTAGAGAATTTATTTTAGAAAAGGAGAAATTCTTTTCTGCTCTTTTGAGATGTAAATTTTTAAAAATCTTCTTAATGAGTTTAAGACCCAGGGATGTCCTTTTCAAGGCCCTGGGAGCTGTTCTTTTGAAAAAAGATCAAAGAAGATAGTGCCCCCATCCTGTAGTCTGGCCTGGAGGAAAGCAGCCTAACATGTGCCTACCTTGCTCCAAGTTGTAAAACTACCCCCTGTCATGAAGACTGGGAAAGTTTATTTTTTCTTTGGGTTAGGCTAATTACCAAATACAATTGGCTTACAATTCCAGATAGTTTACCTTTCCTTGGGGGTCAGGCTAATTAGCAAATGTGATTAGCCTAATAGTCTAAACCCCTTCTACCCCTCTACCCTCTTCCACACTCTTAAAACCCCTGACTCTAGTTGAGCAGAGCTGAATATCCAGATTTGGTGCTCTCTCCCCTATTACTGGCAATAGTACTGGAATAAAATCATATTCTGTTTTCCCTTCTTGTCTAAAGTGATTTATTTAGTTAGTTTTATTTTTTTAAAAAAATACACAGCCATTCCTATATCAAGAAAGGGAAGAAGAGTTTAGGCCTACATTCTTACTGTGTCTTATCCTTCCTCAATAGATACCTTTTTAGGTCCTGCCAGTTTCTTCATTTCTTCCAGGGGTGGAGCACTGGATCTCTTCTTATGGGTGGTCACCAAGCTCTATTCTCCCCCAGTCTTAGATACCTAATTTCTGTTCTTTTGCTTGTCCTTTTCCTATCTCCTTTTCCTCTCCTCTGCCCCTCTTCTCTCCTCCTTTCTTTCTCCTACTCCCTTTTCCTCATTTCCTTCTCCCTTCCTTCTTCAGCAACATTTCTTCTGTTGACGAAAACTAAACTCTGCAAGATAATAATTAATATGTTTTATTTCTTAAGCATGAATTTGAGTGACATAAGCCTGGAGAAGAGGCAAAATAATTCCTTTTTATTTGGGTGATCAGGTAAATAGTTCCTTTTATTTGATTTTAACAGTGAGAGAATTTAGTGAAGAGCTTTCCATTGGCCTGGCCCAAAAAGGTGGGACCTGTGGAAGCAGGTCTTAAAGGTTTGGGGAAGGACTTAGTAAAGAGTGTACTTTAACAGAGATGAGGGGACTTGTGTACAACCACAAGATACTGTCCCAAGGACAGGATGTTGGAAGAGTCCTGTTATCAATGAGTCAAAATGGTCTGTTAATGATTGTGTGAATGACTCACTATTACAGGATACTATGCCAAGGACAGGATGTAGGAAGATTTTTGTTAACAAATGGGCCAAAATGGTCTGTTAATGTCTGTGGGTGTGACTCACCCCAGTCCCTCTGGAAAGGATTTTAGAAATAGGAAAAATCAGTCCGATTTCTATGCTCACTTCAATTCTATTCCTGAAAGATATATATAAACTTAATTATTTTTGAGAGAGTGAGAAATTTTTGCAATAGGGCTCTTTCACATGCCAAAGAGACAGAAACAGAGAGACAGAAAGCGAGAAATGATCCCCCAATGGGGGCATGGCCACTGTGCAATCTCTTCTTCTCCATTCTCCTCTCAGTATTTTGGGCACGCATGCACACACACCCAAGAGTGAGTCTTTTTAAGCCTCTGGGTCCAGGACTCGAAACGCAGTAGGTCATGTGAGATTCCAGCAATGTAATCATTGTGCCATCAGCTGGTCCCCAAACATAATCTTTTTAATGAGTTCAAGTTTTCAGAGGAAACAGAATGAAATTTATTTCATACCATTGGGTCGTTGGATAAGTCATTCCAATGACTCAATAGATGTAAAAGGAACTCTTCCTTCTAACCCAAAAGTAACTATTTAGTCAAGGAAAACTAAAGGGCCAGACTACTTTCTTCAGGTGGAGTGGGGTAGAGACCAAACAAGAGCCATAGAAAATAAAAGGAAAAAGCCAATATCTCAACGAAACATCCAGCTGAAACAGCATGCCGAATCATTAGAATGAGACTTTGGCCTCCATCATTTTTCTATAAGCAATGTCCTTGAACTGAAGAAGCAGAAAGGAGATGGTGAAAGGCCTGCAGACCAGCAGCGCTGGGAGTTTCCATAGATGCAGAATCTCTGGTCCTGTCCTCACCTATTAGCGCTGACCTGTGCCACCATAGGCATTCCAGGTACTTCCGATGCTCATTAAAGCTTGAGAAGACCAGGCATAGGGAATAACCTCTGTGATCATAACAATAATAATCACAGTGGCAATTCAGCACTGTAGCTCCATTTCAGCTAAGCAATTTATATTATCGCCAAAACTTGATTTTTATTTTTTGTGTGTGCAGAGGAAAACAGGGTAACTAGAAGTAAAATAACAGTTCCAAAGTCACAAAGCTAATAAATTTAATCTAGACCTTAAATATATGTTACGTAAAACAGTGTGAAGTTCTAACTCCGCAGCTAGCTGATTATGAGCAAGTTCCCTAAAAGTTATTAGCTTGTTTTCTCATCTGAAAAATAGGGGCCATATATCCACCCCATAGATGTTACAGACTTAAATGAGAGAATGCATATAAAGACTTATATGCACGAATGCTATTTATATTTATAGTGTTCTCACCTCTTTCAAAACGATAGCCATTCTATTCAGAATTAAATATATTTAATCATCACTATGTTCTATAAGAGATATGAGATGTGAGTGAAAGTAACTCCAAGAGAAGGTTTATAAAATGGGACTGAGGAAAATTTTCTTAACCTTCAGATCTCTGGCTGCAGAAATACATGATACATTCCAGGGACAGAGAGTAGAAAATAAATTGACAGGTCAGAGACCTCAAAGAGGAAATGAAAGAAGTCGGGGGTGGGAGGGATGCTGAAAGGGGCATCTCTCCCTGCCAATTAGCAAATGGTTTTCATTTAATATTTGCGTTTTTTGACCCCTCAAGTGTTTCATATTAATATAATCAATTATTTTGTCATGTGTTTTGCTTTAAGCTTTCCCTCTACTTTATATTTTGCTTCATTTTTTTCCTCCTTTTTTTTTTTTAACCAGAGGTTCACTCCATAAGGTAAAAGAAGATGAGAGAAATAAAAAGGTGGAACCTATTGAGAAGTTATGAGGTTAAAATCGTGTTCTTAGAATTCTGCACTATGCGAGCCTGCCAAGCCATAAGGCAAACCGAGAAGTATCCTGCAGTGTTTTCAGAGGAACCAGATGCAAAAACAATCTAAAGACAAGCAGAGTATGAGGTCTGAAAGACATCATGCTGTTGCCAGGACCTTCCCTCCCTGTAACTCAACCACACACACACACACACTGCATCTTACACACACAATGACATACACACATTGCACACACACACAACCTTACGTATCCTCCTCATCTATCTTTTTCCAGTGTTTTGCTTTTGCTCGTCAGAAAGCTGAAGGTTCTGACATTGTGCTTCATGCAATACATTTGGGGGAAAAAAGTTGATTAAAATTTCCTTTTTTGCTTTGAAATTTATCATCAAGCCCATGTAGCATAAAGCATCCTACAGAGCAAGCTGAGAACATTGCTAGGGTTCCTAACACCATTTGAACCTCCAATTTCCTCATTATCACCTACTTACCACTCCCTAGAATGAACCTGTTACTGTGTTTTACAGTATTAATAGATCTTTCATTAGCAATTATGTTTCCGAATTGCTTTTCATATAAAAGCCTTGCACTAACTGTGTCATCCCATTGATCTTACCTCAATGTGCTCCTTCCAGTCATTTCAAATGGCTAATAACTTGCTAATATAACTTTACAGGTACATTTTGTACCTTTCTCTCCACTGATTGTAGACATACCAGCTCATTAAACACTGTGAAAGAACACAGGCTAAAGCCCTTTCTTTTAACAAGTCAGCAGTGTGAAACTGAAGTCTGAACCCTTGTTCTCATAATGATCTTGATGCTCCACCTCCACAATACCAGGAGGTGGCCTGTAGGGTGGAAATACCTCACAGAGCTGCTTCTACCAGGGATAATTCACATTTAGGGGGTAGTTCTAAAGTTTTCTTTCAGTGTTGTTTTAATCTTCCTGTTTCAGTCTTTTGTCATTTCAAGATCTTGTCAATACAGTTAGCTGGCTGAATGAGGAGCATGCCAAGGTTAAGTATTAAAGAGTGATATTCGTGTCAACACACATGTCCACACTAACATAACTAGTTCCAACCCAAATCTTTTCCTAACAACACGCTGAGGAACAAGTTCCTGTCACTTGGCAAAAGAGATCAGAGATGGACTGACTGTAGGGATCCTTGTGGGGTGCCGGTTGCTAGCAGTTATTAACCATAATACACAGGGTTTTTTCTATTCCCAGTGGTCCTTATGTTTGCATTTAATTATTTGATGGTGAAGCATGGTGAAAGGTGTTTGCAAAAGTCCCAGTTGCCTAGTAAGCTGTTTACAGGTAAGGAACAAATATGCCTGGAATTGTTTATAAACTCAGTAAGATCACAGAAGCCAGTTAACAGTAGAATCAATTTATATAAACTGGATATTGTATACCTAAAAAAAAGAATAAAAAGCTTAAGTTGAATTTCAATATTCCAGTTACATTAACACAAGATGACAAAATTGTTTAATAATTGTATTCTTTTTTAATATACACTGCTTATTCTTTTAAATAAATGCAGTCCTCTCTTACAAACAATGGTTTTCATAGATCTTTTCAGTGAATGCCTGTTTCTAAGCCTTCACTCAGAGAAACTCCCCACTGAATTAATTCACTTACAGATATTTTCATAACCTCTCTCACATGTACATAAATGTTCATGGGCTCCATCCGAGAAGTTAACAAACCCAGGATAACAGCTCAGCCACTCTATGGACTCAATTCCTGCTACACTTAGAGGGAAAACATGCGATGCTAGCAAAATAATGAAATGCAATACATCAACCTGTCTGCTAGAGAACTCAACTTGTTCAGAATAAATTAGCTTAAGCCACCAATCCAGAGAACTGAAATGCAAATAAACCAACATGGGTGCATTACCAATTCCATCTAGTTTTTACCTTAGCATTAGTTTTAAGTGATCAAAACACAGAGATTCTGGCTCTCACCAGAGTGCTCTTAAAAGGCTTTGTACATACTATTACTTTGCAGCCTTCTCTCCAATATATCGTATTTTTTTTCTTTGAGTTAATTTTTCCACTTTGTGATTCTGGCTCTCTTTTAGGTAAGGAGCACAATTTTGGTTTAATTAATGCTTGTATGAATAAATAAGTGAATGAATTAATTGAATAATAAACATTTCTGTTTTCTTTTCAAATGACTTGAACTCATTTCTAAATTATATTACGTGCTTAATATTAATCCTATTAAATGTTTGCAGACACCTTAGATCTTAAATCTGTCCTCTTACTGTAGTTTGCTAATCATCTTTTAAAGACCATTTCAAATGTAACTTATACCATTAGCCTTTGTTAATTCCTCTGTCATGATCTCTTCCTCTTTAGAATACCCAGAGCACTTGAAATATATTTCTCTTTCAGAATCTTTCTTACTGTCTTTATCTTATGGAAATTTGGATAATCCTTTTATTTTCCCTGTCTCACAATAGACTAACATTTCCTCAAAAGCAGGAACTCACTCTTTATTAGTAGCTGGCCTCAACATGTAGCTATATATTTGGTAGATGTTTGGTTTAGTACAACTTAAGCAAAATTATTGGTACAAAATATGGTTCAGTACTATAAAAGGTATATTTATACCAAAAGCCTAAGATAACAGCTCATTTTTTCCAAAATATTAAATACATAAAACACATTTTCTGCTTGTAAAGAAAAAAAAAATCTGATGTTAGAAATAAAATTAAAGTACATTCAAAACTAATTCCCTAAAAGGATAAACATATCTGCCTAGATAAAAAAGCAAAAAAAATTTTTTGAGAGGTTTTCGCTATAGGGTGCGTGCGCTTGCTAGACAGACAGAGAGAGACATAGAGACAGAAAGTGAGTAATCACCCTCCAGGGGGGATGGTCACGCCGCAATCCTTTCTCCTCCACTCTTCTCCTGGGATCTTGGGCACGCACGCACATGCACCTGGTGTGTTTTAAGCCACCGGGTTCAGGACGCGAACCGTGGTCGACTACGTGGGAGTCCAGCAACATAGCCATTACACTAACTGCTGGTTCCCCCCAAAAAAGCAAAATTTTAAAGGAGTGAAATTTAGAAAAGAAACAAGCCATAAAAGACTAATATCAGGACTTAAATTATAATATAGACGAATAAGCCCTGCCATTTGCTAGTTCATGTGACATGGACAAAATCACATTGTTTTTTGGGGGGATTCCTGTAAATTGTAACTACCTGTGTCCATCTTATTAATTTATTATGCAAAGAATAAGATTTCTAAGATTTCCTCTGAATCAAGATGCTACATAAATATCAGATACTGCTTTTGCATGGATGATAGGGTTTAGGATTAGAAGGAAATGAAGATAAGTGGAAGGGTAAGATCATATCAAAAGCTCTCAAACTTGAACACAAGAGCTTGTATTTGGTGAGGTAGAAAGTAAAACATGTGTTCTATTTTCACATCTTTAATATGAGAAATGACATTATAAAAATACTATTAAGACGTTTAATCAATAAGTAATCAGTAGGCAATGGTGATTGAGAGGCCAGAATCAAAGAGAGTAAGCCAGGAGATAGTGATAGGAATTTAGGCAAGAGAAGATTAAAACCTGACCAGACGATGAAGCAGAAGGGGAAAATCAAGACACTCCTAATGGAATACTGACTAGAACTTAATGAATAAACATGAATAGGACAATGGGGAAAAGATAAAATCGAATAAAACTGAGAGACCAGGGAAATGGATGGTGACCCAGCCGTAATAACTGAGGAAATGAAAAGAGAAACCAGCGTAATATCTTTTCTTTTATCATTTATTTTTTTAACATTCAATCACATTATTTAACTTACAAAGTGAACATTTCAATATGTGAATATTTCTCCCCAATCTAGTTGATCAAAATATCTTCAATGGATAATCTTATGTTGGATATGAAATTGGAAACAATGGTCATAATCTGAAATGTGGGATCTGAGCAAATTCTTGTTGTCTAACTACACAGATTTTAGACAACTTATTATCCAGAAAAGTTTATCTAGATCTCAAGTTCTTAGATGAAAGAAAAAGAGATAAAAAACTTTTGTTGTTTTAAGTGCTAATTATTTTAGAAAGTGAATTTGCCATTTATAAACAATGTTAGATCTTAATACTCTATCTTCCTGATATTCCAGCCTCCTTATTAAAAAAAAAAAAAAATGTTGAGGCCAGACAGTGGCGTCGCAGTAATAAACTAGATCCACATGGAAAGTTCATCAGATCCCACCCCTGGGCTCCCTTTTTTCACTGGATGGGCATGGTTGCCTATAATACAAGCCGCTTGAGGCAGAAGGTGGATCAGGGCATGATGACCTTGTTGAGGACGTCACTCTTTATATCTCTCTTTGATGCTTTATCTCATGCAAGAAATAAACCTTAAAAACTCTTCCTTACATAGATAAAATCAACTTATATTTTCAAAATTTGAGAAAATTAATGTTATTTATTAGATATCTGGCACTGTTACAAATGTGATGAAATGCAAAATAGAAAATTGAAGATTCTGCACATATTTACAATTTAAAAACTAAAAGATAGCCCTTTCCAGATGCTATAAATTAGACCTTTTAATTTCAGAATCAGTTGTGTGTGATTTATGAGTCATTCCTGGCTGCAACGGACAGAATTTTAGCAAGGAAGGAATCCACATTTCTTTGGAGAGTCAGTGTCTAATGTGAGTCTCAGTAACAAATTGAGAAGCTTAGTAAATTAAAATCTTATTTTACTTCTGTTCAGTGTTCAATGGCTGAACTTCTGCCTAAGTTCCTTTTTTTAATCCTCTTGCTCTGAAATATGCTGTTTTGATTGCCAATCTAGCTCCCTGAATCTTTCACTTTGAGTATACATTTTGTACATAGCCTGGCCTGCTCACAAACGTACTTCATGTGGATCATGTCACCTGGACTCTTCTTACTATGATTCATTCACAGGACTTAGTTATTCTTTCCTTCAGCAAATGTGTATTGAACATCTGACATCTTTCTGGTTGACCTAATCTACTTTTATCTGTCTGAATCAAGCCTAATGATTTTAACAACTCTATACTGAACTTCTTGCTACATCCTTCTGTAAGGACAGAATTCAGAATATAACCGAGTCTGTGACCTCTCAAATGCAGTCTAATTTTCTCTTCTTCCTATAGGGTCTAACATGTGGCAGAGTGCTAAGGATTTAACATGTATTGTGGCTGGATCTGACCATATCATTTAAGACCCAAACAAAACTTGTATGATTGATAAAGATATTAATGTAAGCTAAAAGTGAGCGACTCTAAGGAAGTTAACATAAGTATGTAGCGTCCTTTGCCGTAACATGTATTTTTTACAATGTCCTCTAAGAGCTTGTTGGGATGCAGTTTCTCTACACCATGGTGTTTCTTAAGTCCTGCTACCTCCTACCTAGTTTCCACCTTTCATACCAGTCCCCATTCACCTATCCATTCCATTTTCGTTCATACGATAAATGCCAATTTCTTTTTCATGAATAAGGTCTGGCACAATTTGTTCTCTTCAATCTTCTTTTTTTTTGTTGTTTCTTTGCAGAGTAGTAATTGCTGCCTCTGTGGAAGCTTGAAAAAAATAATGAATTGTAAAGATGCTGCTTACCTAAATTTTTCTATTCGGGTACCACAATTTTAAGAAAAAAAGTTATTGTCTTATCAGTCTCACCCACTTAGCTATCAACCTAAGAGAATGTTTGAGTTTCAAGTTTTCTATAAGTTCAAACCTTATGAAGACAGCAAACTGAGAGTGACAGACAATCCCTACTATGGAATGAAAAAATACACATATTTATACACACTTATACATACATATATTAATATATAAAGATATAAATACACATTTAAGGGTATAAATAGATATTATATGAAACATAAGTATATATTTACTTAGTTAATAATATGTTACGGTACTTACCCCTAGAAATGGCTGAAGTGCTGTGTTTCTGTTCAGTGTTTTTATCATTTTGGTGTTCTGGGTTTTGGCCACTTGTCATTTAAGCAGTTTATCCATTTATGTCTTGAATTGAAATTTCACATTTCTAATTAAGTTCACACTACTTTCTTCCTCAGTGGTAAACAATTTCACCCTCAGTCTAGTTATCATCCAATAACAGAGATCATTTATGTGCCTGTTCTCTTCCTGCTCCTATTTTTGCAGCATAAGGGAGACAGAAAACAGGAATGGAAAAGACGTGCAACTGCTCAGTCAAGTCAACTTTGCACTAACGAAGAAGAATGACTCTTACTGGTGACAAGGTTGGACCAGAGCATCTTTGAATATATAAACAAATAAACGAAATAGGTTTTCAAAGCCAAATTTCAGTGTGAAAACTGGTCTGAGTAGCTGCTTCATCCTACAGTAGCTCACATTAAGTTTGTCCATTTAGAATGGGCACTACCAGGGACCAGCAGTTAGCGTAATAGCTATGTCGCTGGACTCCCACGTAGTCGACTGCAGTTCGAGTCCTGGACCCAGTGGCTTAAACTGATGCCAGGAGCGTGTGCATGTGTGCCCAAGATCCCAAGAGAAGAATGAAGGAGAAGGGATTGCAGTGTGGCCATCCCCCCTGGGGAGTGATTTCTCGCTTTCTGTCTCTCTGTCTCTCTCTATCTGGTGAGCACACACGCCCTATAGCAAAAAAAGTCTCAAAAAAAAGAAAACCAATGGGCATAGAGACCAGCAGGTGGCATGGTGGTTAAGGCGCCGGGCACTCCCACATGGCCGACCACAGTTCAAGTCCTGGACCTGGTGGCTTACTTTCCCACTTTCTCCCCCTCTCTCTCTGGTCAAATTAAAATAAATGAATGAATAAATAAAAATTTAAAAAATGTTTTAAAAAAAGAAGAATGGGCATTACCATGGCATGGGAAGTGGTAACTAGAAACCTATATATATATATTGTTGCCAGATGGTGAGTACACTGGTCAGAGAGAGACAGAGAGAAAGTGAAAAAGCACCCCCGCCATGAGGCATGATCACACCACAATCCCTTCTCCATCTCTCCCTCCTTTTGTTCCTTTTGGGATTTTGGGCACACAGACACATGTTGGGCATGTTTTTCAAGATGCTGGGTCCAGGACACAAACCACTCAGTTTGGCTATGTGAGATCCAGCCTCCTTAACCACAACACCACTGGCTGGCTCTTAATGATATCTCTTGAGGGCTTGTTTCTTCCCTGGAGTTGGGTAATAGTCCTTTTCCAAGCTAATATTTCTCTTCTCCAATTCTTTTGCAACAAATACTTATCAATCTGTACTCCATTAAAGCCTTGAAAGATTACTGCCTCTACTACTAACTAGCTGTATGACTGTAGGAAGTTACTTAACCTCTCCATGCTTAACACCCCCTAGCAAAATAGGGAGTAAAAATACTAACTCTATCAGACAGTGGTTATAAATATTAAGAACGTTATTATATGTAAAAAGCTTAGAACAGCACCTAGCACCCCATTGGGGCATGTGTTTTTATTATCTTGTCCATTAGAAGTTCACAGTAAAGTGAGCTAAAGAGGAGGCACTCCCAAGGACCAGCGGGTGGCATGGTGGTTAAGGCGCCGGGCACTCCCACATGGCCGACCACAGTTCAAGTCCTGGACCTGGTGGCTTACTTTCCCACTTTCTCCCCCTCTCTCTCTGGTCAAATTAAAATAAATGAATGAATAAATAAAAATTTAAAAAATGTTTTAAAAAAAGAAGAATGGGCATTACCATGGCATGGGAAGTGGTAACTAGAAACCTGTCTGCCCCCCTCCATCCCTGTCCGGCCACCCCCATGTGGGTTCCTATCCCATTCATAATTCTCACAAAGATGCATTTACCTCCTCTATGCTTTAGAACTCACTTTGGCAGATGGCTCTTACAGATACTTTTCTTGGGCCCTCTCCTGGTACCTAGAATTTAAGATATGCTTCACGGGTTTTACAAACACCCTTATATGTTGTGCTAGTAAGTCTATACAAAGGAACTTATATATTCTGTCAAGGATAAGTAACTTTCTTATTTCATCTTGCACCAGTATACAGTCTCATATGTATAATAATATTGTCACAGCTCTCCTGACCTAGAGATAGAGTCCTTACAAATGCTTTTGAGAGATAAAGAGAGGATCCTTAAATTGGGACTGAGTCCCAAAAACTTTTGGCATCAATAATACCATTCAAAAAATATGTATTAAGTATTCCCTGTGTGCAAGGCACTATGCTTGTCTCTGGCTATGAACAACAAACCTTCAACCTCCATTCTAGAGGAGCTTTAAGTCTAGTCATACATAATGAAAGGGAGCAATAGGAAAGGAACATTCCATTCTTACTGCCATTTCCTGGTGGTTACAAACTGAAAGCATTGCTGCTTAACATCATTAATAGTTTGTAGTAGCTAAGAGGCGTGACATTGAAAAGAAACCCCATGTCACATGGTTCATAACAAACACTGTGTTGTACTTACCTGCTTTTTTCTGGCAAGTTTGTACATTCTTGAGCAGAGCAACCAAATTTTACTTATCGTTGTTCCCATTGCCAAGCACAGGGCCTAGCACACAGTAAGCCCTCAGTAAACATTTGTTAAGTGATTTCTGCAAGTAGTTCTGTGGCCAGGTTAGCAGAGTGCTATTTCTGTTGGCATGAGTTATGGCTGCCCTCTTCCATAATGTTTTATTGTTCATATGACAATCATGGGAATATGCCACACTGACTGTGAAAAGTGTTTGATCAACCCTAGCCGAAGCCTCTCTGTGAAACCTGTTGTTTTTCAGTGCAGACTCAAATCTCTTTTCTTCTCACACTGTTGCCAACATCTCAATCACATTTCTAACTCATGGAAATTATTTCTGGGTGTATCCTCCTACTCATACTGGGGGGAAAAAAACAGCAGGGCAAGTTTATATGCTTGGCCTTATTTCAAGAGAAGTGACTGTGAGGGTACATTCATCAATCACTCTCTAGAAAGTAATGAGAAGAGTAAAATCTCTGGGAAATCAATAATAGGGTGAGTGGGTGTACAGGAGACAGATGGCAGAATCTTGAAAATAAGAGTAATTTCAGTGGCCAGACTTCTTTACTCCAGATACTATATGAAGCATCAAAATATTACTGGAAATGTTTAAAATATCAAATTCCAAAAAGAATGCCAAATATAGTTTTTAGAAAATCTTTGGCACTCACCTGATTTTTATTCCTATACTGACAGCAACTCTTGCCAAAATGCAGAATTAAATCCTAGCTTTTGGGAGATCATAATTTACTTTTGCATAAATTCCTCAGAAAGTGCTTTGTTAAGTAAAATTTTGATTTGGATCTCTATTTTTGTGGCTCTATGACAAAAGAATGTTTCTATATTACTGTCAAAAATTTAAAAAGCACAAACACTCACACACACACACACACACACACATCTATGTATCAAGGTATCTATCTATCTATCTATCTATCTGTCCTCCTGGTACCTAGGAGGCATTGTGTTTCTTACCCTGAAATATTGTTAAGTGACTTAAATGATAGCCGTATCAGGTTTTTAAAAGTGGAACTTTTATTTGTTATGCTCTTTAAAGCATTTACTATTATTAGCTTATAAAAAAGCAAATAAAATACAAAATGACCTGTACATTTCTCAAATTTAATTGGTTATTAAAAAAAACTAGCTTTTGTGAGGTTCTAAATTGATATGATAATTACTCAATTAACTTGTTTATCTCTTCAACCTTTGCAAACTTTTTAAAATAGGAGTAGGTAATACCACCAAATTAGAGGTTTTGACATAAAGATAGATTAATACTATAAGTCAGAAACTCTGACTTTATTTTAATTTATTTTTTAAGAGACATTTTTTGCTACATGTTTCAGGCCCTTGCTGGAGAGATAGAAACGGAATGATCTGTCCTATTCAGAAAGGGAAGTGGTATAATATTCAAAATTGAAACACATTGAGAAATGCTATAAGAAACAATAATAATAACAATACTAACACATTAATATATCAGACATTTTAAATTTTATGGCAAGAAAAACATAACTAATAAACCAAGTTAATTTTTAAGCAAGTGAGGAATAAGTTAAAAAAGCAATATTCGCCAGATGCATATAAAAAAAAATACAAAAAAGACCACAAAGTAAGATAGTAAATCCCCTTTGGAATTAACCTTAACTCTGGAAAGTAAGCGTTAAAAGAATAGCTGCATGGATTGTTAATAATAAAGTGAAAACAAATCTCCAAGCCCAAATTCATAATCCTAACACTTGACCTCACAGTTCATATGCCTTAAAATGGAAGTCTAAGTGTACGTTCCTGCAAAAAAATTCTCCCACTTTACCCACAAGCTTCAAGGTTATCTTATGGGAGGTGATGAATAGAACCTTCAGCTGATACTGAGAAGGAATTCAATTTGATTTCTCCTGAAGCAGCATCCTGCCACCCACACATTATCTGTCTTTTGAGCTGAGATAACTCTTAGCATTCAAATGCACTAAGGTTAAAAAAATACAGAAAATACAACTTTAGGACTATTGAATGCAATCCAAATTTACTACAAAAAATGTAGGGAACTCATATAAAATGCAAAGTGAGGAGATGACTATACAGTAGAGCAGTAATGCACTGCTCAAACGAGGCTGGATCTATGTGGCCACCAGAACTTGCATCCCCAGCTCAGTCAGTTTGAAACATGCTGGGCACATGTGTAATTGCCCAGGATCTGACTTGCTGGAGGACTGGAGGAAAGTAATCATGGTGTGACCAGGCCCTGTAGGGAGTTCTCCTGTCTTCCTTTCTGTCTCCTTATCTCTCTCTCACTCTCACACGTGTGCACATGTACTCTATCATGAACAAGGAACACATTTTTTTCAAAAAGAATCTGATGATGAGTCACAATATGGTGAACCTAAAATTTATACAGAACCTTATCGGGGGGAATAAGAATCTGTGTGATGACAGTCTTTAAAACTGTAGTGCATTTCACCTTTTGGTCACTTTTTCCTACGAAGAACATCCACTTTTAGTGCTTAGGAAAAGAGATAGGACCCTAAAAGTAAAGAGGTAATATTCGAACCTCTATTTCAAGTTCTGGATTCAGATAGCTCCATAGTGTGAGGAAGGTGTTTTTCTATTAGTTTCCTTCCTCCCGATACTGTTTTTTTCTGTCTTCTGTTTTAAGCCAAGAACATCAGGATGTCAGTTTAACAGATTATCTTTTACAACACAAATACATTCAAAGCAATGTCATCACACCAGGCCAAGAATACGCACTTAGCTAATCTGAATAGAGCTTCACTATTGATGTGTCCCTATGATTACTCTATATCAAAGTGAAAATGTGCCCATCATTTTATGAGTATCACAAATCTTACACAAAGCAAAAAGCAAATTCCATTCAAATTGTCATAGAAAAGAGGACATTAATTTCCTATAAATAGAAAATTTGATTTTAAATAGTGTACATGAGGGGCTGACAGGTGGCGTGGTGGTTAAGGTGCTGGTCTCCCACATGACTGACTGCAGTTTAAGTCCTGAACCTGGTGGCTTGCTTTCTCACTTTCCCTTTCTCTCTCTCTCCTGTCTTTTTCTGGTCAAATTTAAAAATAATAATAATAACAATAAATAAAATTAAATTAAAATAACTGTTAAAAATAGAGTACATGATTTTCTTAAAATATGGGAAACTCATAAGACAACAAAAAGTACATATATATAAATGGCCATATGTCACCACCTGGATAGAACCGTTGCTAATAGTTTTGAATATTTTTTTCAATTGTTTCTGTCAGTTCAAGAGTATGTTCATATGTATGGGCATATAGGGTATATATGAAAATATATAATATCTTACTTTTATGCAGACTACATTTTTACTTAATATGTCATAATTGCTTGCTGTGTAATTAAAAACTCTTCATAGCAATCATTTTAACAGCTATATAATATTTTATACAGTAATCGCACAATATTTTTGTTTGTTTTTTAAATGTGGGACATTGTAGATCACACTTTTGTTGGCTACCCAAATGGCAACATCCCACCTCTTTTTTCTTTACTCATCTCTCTTTACAAAAGAAGAACAAGCCATTCACTTAATTCCCTAGGCTTCTTATATTTAAGGTGGCAACATGGCTAAGCTCAGTTTTAAGGAAGATTGCTACAACTATCCTAAAAGAATACATGGGATTTACAGCTTTCGGTAAGCAGATTCTCACCATTTTGAGCAAATTTGTTCCTAAGTTCTTTTTGATGCTATTCTAAATGAGATTGTCTTTTTCTTTTCCAGATAGTTCCTTGCAAGTGTGTAGAAACACTACTTTTTGCGTTAATTTTGCAATTTTACTGACCTGTTTCAGTTTCTACTGATTTTCTTTTATCTTTATCAGATCAATTGGTGCTGTAGCTAAAAGCTTTTCTAATTGATCTGCTATTTAAATTCTTTTCAGAAGTTTACTATATAAAAATGATGAATGGATATTTGCATTCATGTTTTTATTCCCACTTTCTTACATATTTTTAAAACATAAAATGAAATAACTATGTTTATAAAAAATTAACTATTTCATAATTTTTAATATTATAGTTTAACATACAGCTGTAGATAGTAATACTTAATCACTCGAAAGTTTAGAAATCTCTTTTATATGTGCAAAGTCCTTACCTTATTTCTAATATTTGGTTTTGTTTAGTTTGAGATTATATTTTATTAGAAAGTAGATATTTTTATTTTAAAATTTATTTATTTACATGTAATCACAGCTTTACAGTGTACAACATTTTTTCCAGCACAAATATCATGCATGTCAGTCAAGACAAAGATAAATATCTTAAATTAATCAGCATTTCTAATTATTTTCTGTCCACTATTTTATTCTTGTATTTATAATTAATATAGACCGTCTATCATTGTTCTCTTTCATAGCTTTCTTTTAAATAATAAAAATGTTAAGGATCATAAATTTACCTAAGAGATCAGATTTGGTAATATCTCACCTTTTTTACATATGTAGTAGTTCCCAATTGTTATTTCTATGGTTTAAGGTTGACACAATAATTATATATAAAAGTATTATATCACCGTTTATACAGTGAGATCATTATTTTGTTGAGGTTATTCATTTATAATGTAGTGATTATTGTTAGAGTTATTATTTTCATCCATGAACTCTATTCTAAACAGAAATGTAACCCCTTCAATTTCTTCTTTATGGAATCCCAGATGACTTTTTCTTTACACTTTTTGACTAGTATTGCAAACATATTTTGTAAAACTTACAAGGACATTTAATAAGAACACATATTTTCTGCTTCTGGGTAGAGAATATAATATAGTTCTATTAATCCAACTTCATTAATTCTATTCCTCAAAACTGATATGTCCTCATTTAATTTTTGACTACTTTTTATAATAAAGACTGATAGTGACATTAACCTTCTCAATTGTAACTAAGATTCTGTCCATTTCTCCTTGAATTTTCTTCCATATTTTGATTAATTTAAATTCACAAAATTTTCTATTATGTTTTTATATAAAAGTTAACTTCTATAACTACTAAAAGACTTTCTTTGTAAAGGTTCACTTATTTTTTTACTTAAGTAGTCTTTACTCAATATTAACACTGTGTTTTGGTTTTAGTAGCTTTATATAATGTATATTGCTCATCTTTTACTTTTCTAATTAAATATGCGTATTGAAAATCTTTTTATAACTTTCACTTTAGTCTATTTCATTATAATTGAAATGTTTGTTATTTTTAAAAGACCTATTTTATTAATTTTAGTTATACACTTACTACTGTTTCTTTTAGTTTCCTGTCTTTACTGTATGGTGCTTATTTGCTCCTTCTTGTTCTGCTATGTAAGTATATATGCCCTGTCCAATTCTATTAATGGGCATCTCAAAGTTTTTCAAAACAATATAGAATTTATAGCTGTCTATAATGCTATCCATGAACTATACACTGTGGTAAATACTAGCTTAGGAAATAGTAAGAGATAGACCTAATGGTCAAACAAGTCTGAGATGTAACAAACCTATCCAAACTTAACAATGGAGGCTATCTTTTAGAGACTTCCTATGTAGAGTTAGAGAATTGTTAAATTTATTAAAGATAACTTTGTATAATGACTAACAAAATGATTTAATCTGGAACATTGTTCTCACATATAAATTGTCATCGTTAGAGCAGCATTCTCCTAACAATGGTTCAGAAATGTGCTCTATGGAGCCAGTACAGTGGTAAGACATGACACTCTGTGAGGCTAGTCCACATGAGAAGGTCCCAGGTTCATGTCCAGTTAGATCTCTCAGTATGCTGAGCACAAGGGTGCCCAAGTCTGGAGCTGGTTGATTTTGGGTTTGGATTGTGATGTTAAGGTCCTGTTGGAGTACCTGCCTCTCTCCTTCTCTTGTCTCCTCTCTGTCACTGGTAGAAGAAATAAATAAATAAACTTTTTTTTAAAAAAAGAGTAGGCTCTGGGAACCAGCTGTTAGCATAATGGCTATATCGCTGGACTCCCACGTAGTCGACCGCGGAATCTCTGGCCAATGTCCCCACATCCATGTCTACTGTCAGGCTTTGTCAATATGGAATTTGCTACTCAATATTTTTTTCACATTTTTTAGAGTGATTTTTGATATAGGATGCATGCATTCACTGGAGAGACAAAGAGTGACAAACATAGAAAGTGAATAATCACCCTTCCCCCCACCCCCAGGGAAATGGCCACACCACAATCCTTTCTCCTCCAGTCTCCTATTGGGATGTTGGGCATGCACGCACAGGAGCCCAACATGAGTTTTAAGTCACCAGGTCCAGGACTCAAACCATACGTAGGAGTCCAGTGACATAACCATTATGCCATCTGCTGGTCCTTATAATTTTTAATATGTTCTCTTTATTTTAGTAATAATTTTGGGGAGCAGCAGGTTGCATAGTGGCTAAGACATTGGACTCCCACATGGCCCACCATGGTTCAAGTCCCAGACTTAGTGGCTTACTTTCTCATTGTTTCCTGTCTTTCTCTTTCTCTCTTGCTCTGTCTCTCTGTTGAGAACACATAACTGTAGCAAACTTAATAATAATAATAAATTTTTTAAGTTTAAAAAAGACAATTTGTAAATTATGTTAATTTCATTAAGATATTAATAGCAATAATTTTGATTTATACTTTTATTTATTTACATTTAATTACTGTACATCTTTACAGTGTATAATTTGTTTTTTCCCAGCATGAATAAAGTGCATATTAGTCAAGTCAAAGCTATTACCATATACATTATCATAAATAAGCAGATCACTTTTCATTTTTATATCTGCTAAATGTGTTGTTGTTTGTTCCCTGGTTCCCTCCCGCCCACCCCCTTCACCCTCCCACTTTTAGCCCCCCACACTGTCTCTAATATCTGCAGTTGCCTTCCCTACAGTTATATTCCAGTCTTTCAGTTATTCCTATAAAACGCAACATTCTTTATACATTGAGCAAGGACATACAATGCCTGTCTTTCATAATCTGGCTTGCTTCACTTAGCATTAAATCTTCCATATTCATCTACTTTCTATCAAATGTCAGGTCTCATTGTTTTCTATGGCTGAGTAGTATTCCATAGAGCACATGTTCCACATCCTTTCAATCCACTCATCTGTTCTGGGATGTTGGGTTGATTCCATGAATAGCAGTCATTTAAATGACAGGCTTTGTTGTTCAAAGTCAGCCACTCACTTGTTCCTTTTATTTAATAACTAATTATCAAGGTCCTATTACTTGTCAATCATAGCAGGTAAAAGGGATAAAATGATGACAAAAATCATACATAATTTTTACCATATTATTATTATTATTTCCATTTTACAAAACCTTCATTTTACTTTTTCTCATTCTCCTAGTATATTTAGAAAAAAGGCACTTGAGTGATACATTTCTTGTGTCTACCAATGATTGGCAATATTTTTCTGTTGTTGACAATATTACCAGTTATACAATGTCTATTGCTACCTTGTCCTCTCAAAAACATATAAATATTTGTCTAATAGCTTAAAATACAAATTGTTATAGAGGAAAAGTCTGAGCACAGAATGACTTTTTTTTTTTTTAATTGGTTTTGGGTTTTGTTGTTGTTGTTGTTGTTTTTTGTCTAGTACTTAGATGATTCTTTTCTTACATGTCAAATGTTTTTCAGCATATCCCTTTTATGTAATTTTTCTAAGAACACGGCAAAGTATTTTAATATTTGCAAAGGATCAAATCTTTATGTTAGTTCAGGAAATATTTATTCTATTTTTATCTCTAATTGCTTCTTCTGTTCTACTTCACTTTCTTATTTTGTCAACTTGGGAATAGCTTTTATTGTCTTTTTAAGCCATGTATATCTATTGAATATCATATTTTTCAACAACATTGTTATTTATTCTACTTTTTTCTTCTGTATTTAAAGACTATCTAAACTCTCCCCTACTTAGATTTGCATACAGTTATGAAATTGGGACTGAATTTTAATTTGTACTCCACTTGCCAGTGTGCCCTGAGAAAAGCTGAAGCTACTGAGTAGCTTGTTCTTATTCTGTCACTTATACAGAAACTTTTCTTCCCAATTCATTGGCCCAGATAAAGAACCTTTGTCTAGCTTGAATAAAGGGAGCTCTAAAATTATATTCTAAAGTCGTTTGCTATTTTCACTGACAATGCATTTTAGTTTCTTACTGATTTTGTTTAATCTTTAGCATATCCATTGATTTACTAAGCCTATATCTCAATTGGTTGATATGTCACTTACGTATTTACAAGCCTAACTGAATTCCCTGTATTGAAGTTTTCCCGCTTATTTTTTTATTACTATTTTTTAAATTAATTTATTTATTTTTCATTTCCATTTTCTTTTATACAGTCAATCACATTATTATTTGTCTTACAAAATAGATATTTCAACAGGTGAATATCTCACCCCAGCACAGTTGACAAAACCACAAAACATCCTCAACAGACAATACTGTGGCTCCCTATTTTTCTTCTAAATGTCCCACTTATTGTTTTTATGCTTTCCCCTAATATTTGATTAGGTAAATTTCTCAACCTCAGGAAAAAAATGTAAGAACTGCACAATAAATATATTAATACTTCAGCATCTAGAGTCTACAATTAACATTTTATTTTCTTTTACCACATTTCTTTCCAATTCACCATGCATCTTATTTTCTGATGAGCTTTTTTTTTCTTTTAGTTTTCCTTTCTTCCCATTAGAAGGTTTCTCTGACTGTTGAGTTTATAATATTTTACATTCATGACATAAAAAAATGTGAAACAAATGCATTTAATATTAATTATTGAAGATCATAGAGCTTTGTGCAAGTAAATTTTTTCTTTACATTTAATGACTGTACATCTTTCCAGTGTATAAAATGGTTTTAACCAACATAAATACAATGCATATTAGTCAAGTCAAAGACATTACGGTATATATTATCATCAACAGATAACTTTTCATTTTTGTGTCTATTAAATGTTTTGTTTGTTTATTTTTTCCTCTCATCACTTCTTTCCCATGAGTTTCAAAGTAAACACCAGAATACTTCACCAGAAATAAGACATCCACTAGAGTCTGACATTTCTTCATGATTCTTCTCTGAGGTATCATTTACATAAAATGGCACACGCAAATTATAAGTGCATGTTTGCTATTTTCTGAGTTTTGACAAAGGCATGAACCTATGAAACCTATGTCATATCAATAAGTAGGATATCACCATCAACCCAAGAGACTTCACTTGTGTCCCTGTTAATCATAGATCCTACTCCCAATTCTAGCACTTCATGTGAATGGAAATAGAGAGAAAGCCTTCTTTCGTGTGTGACTTTTTTTCTGAGTCTGTGCCTGTCGCTATATGTATAAGATCCTTTTCTTTTAATGTTGAGTAGTGTTTTGTTATATGAACACAACATAATTTGTTAATCAACTGATGGGCATTGGGTTGCTTCCAGTTTGTGGCTATTATGTGTTTAAGAAGATACTAAGAACATTACTGTAGAAGTTTTGGGGGACATATGTTATCATTTCTCTTAGGTAAATGTTTTGGAATGGAATTATTAGTTAGTAGCATTTGTATACATATTTTTTAGAAACAGAAAGTCTTTTTCCAGGGTGCTTTTACCATTTTACAATCAACCAACAATATATGAGAGAGGTTGTTCCATCTCCTTGCCAACATACAGCACATCCTGGTGAATGAGAAACATACTAATATCTCACTATAATTTTAATTTAAATTTTTCTGATGACAATGATATTGAGCAATTTTTCATGTGATGTCATACCATTTATATATTTTATTTTATGAAGTGTCTGCTCAAGTCTCTAACTCATTTTTATTGTATTTTCTTTTAATTATTAGAGAGTAAGAGTCTCTTTTAATATATATGACATTGGTCCCTTGACAGATATATGTTTTGAGAATATATTCTCCCATTCTGTAACTTTTCCATTAAGTGATTTAATGGTTGTGGATAAGCAGAAATTTAAAATTTTGTCAAAAGCCAACTTATCACTTTTTAGCATTATTATTATTTTTTATCCTAAGCAACCTGCCCTCAAATCACAAAGATATTCTGTTTTATTTTTTTCTAGCAGCTATATATTTTTACTTTTTAAGTGTAAGTCTGTAATCCATTTGAGTCAATATTTGCACATGATATAAGGCAAGGGTGAAGGGTCGTATTGTTTAGAGTAGATACATAGTTATTTTCAGCATTTTTTGAAAAGACTTTATTTTTTGCCATTGAATTATTTTGACATTCTTATAAAATCAAAATAACACATAGGTGTGCTTTGACTTATTTTTGCCCCTGCCCTTTTTTTCGCCTTCTTTTGTTCTATTTATTGATCCTCAGGCCAATGTCACATTGTATTAATTACTGTATATTTTGATGAATGAAAGATTTTATTTAGGGAACCAGTGGATGAGGTAGCGTTTACATTGTGAAACTCCCACATAGTTTACAGCATTCAAATCTCGGATCCAGTGGCTTAAAATTCTCACCAGGTGCATGTGCATGTGTGCCCAATACTCGGTGAGAATGGAGGAGATGGGATTCTAGCATGGCCATCCTCCTCAAGGGGTGATTTCTTGCTTCTGTTTCTCCAATGAGCTCAGGCACCTTATAGCAAAAATAGCTCTCTCTCTCAAAAAAGATTGTTATAGGAGAGATGACACCTTAATGATATTGAGTCTTTCAATCATGAACAAGTTTATTTCTCCATTTATTTATGTCTTTTTAAATTTCTCTCAGAAATGTTTTGTAGTTCTCAGTGTAGAGGTCTTAAATGGAAATTTATTTACACTAAAATTCAGTTCTAAGTACTTTATCTTTTACTGCTATTGTAAAGCAATTAATTTTTCAGTTTCATTTCCTAAACCTCTGTGTCTCTTTTTTTGAGAGGTTTTCACTATAGGGCGCGTGCGCTCACCAGACAGAGACATAGAGACAGAAAGCAAGAAATCATCCCCTGGGGGGATGGTCACGCCGCAATCCCTTCTCCTTCATTGTCCTCTCAGGATCTTGGGCACGCATGCACACGTGCCCGGCGTGAGTTTTAAGCCACCGGGTCCGGGACGCGAACCGCGGTCGACTACGTGGGAGTCCAGCGACATAGCCATTACGCTAACTGCTGGTTCCCTGTCTATCTTATACCTAGCAATAATTAAGTTTTATACTGACCTTGTTAAATTTACCTATTTTAGTAGGATGTTGATTGATTAATATTCTATACAGAAACAATCATGACATCTCTAAAGAAAAAAATATATTTTAATGTTTAAGCCTTTCATTCTCACTTTATGGCACTGGTCAAGACCTGCAGAAAAAAATGCAATAGCAGTAGTGACAATTGAATTTTTTTGGCCATAATTTTATCAATTTTTTTTTCTGCCCACTTATATTTTTCATCTTTCTGAGACTCAATTATATTTTTAATCTGAGCATTCAGATTTGATCATTTTTATTTATGTGCTATCAAGTTTACTCTCTCTTCTATTGTTATTTCCAAACTGCTATAAGGCCATCCAATATTTTGTTTTAAGAGATTGTATCTTTTTTCTTAGAATTATTTTATTTACCTTTATTTATTTATTTATTTTCATTTGACCAGAGACAAACAGAGAGAGAGAGACAAAAAGTGAGAAAGAAAGCTGCCAGGTCCGAGACTCAAACAGCAGTCAACCATGTGGGAATCCAATGCCCTTAGCCACCACGCCACCTTCTGGCCTGAGATTTTATCTCCCAAGTTTACCTTTATATTTGTTTTTCTTTCTTAATTTCACTAGTGATTTTTTTTCTTATTTTTCACATCTTCTGAGCATATTTTTCTTTATGGCACTGAGCAGTTATAACAACTGCTTTTAAAATTGTTGACTTAATTTTAGCACCAGGGTCATCTTATAACTGAGGTTCAGTCTGTATTGACTACATTGACTGTTGATAATGGGTAAATATTTCATCTTAATATATTTTATTATCTCTGTAGGAATTAGGGGTTTTATGATTAGCATTGTGAATAATACATTGTCGAGACAATAGATTGATTTCTCATAAAAAGTATTGGTGAGAATTTTAGGAAGCATTAATCTTAACTCAGTTCAAACTTGAAATTTTGGACTCTCTGTTCAGATAGTTTAGCCCCAGTCAAGTTACCAAGAGTCTGTCCTACCTGCATAGCTTTATTAGCATTGGTAAGAGATTATGACAGAGTTGATAAGAGAATCTGGGCCTCTCTTGCCTGGTTCTTGCCTTTCTGAACTTCTGCCTCTTACCTTCTAGCTTCTGTAGTTGCCTTAAACTCTGTCTTTTGCTTCTTCAGTGCAGTAAGACAGCAGCTGTATATTTCACTTACATAGTCTCTTGCATAATGCTGACTGGAAGTGATCCTCTGCAAGTGTCAAGCTACCTCCAATATCCACCTATTTTTATTCACTTTATAGTGTCTTCATGTTTTTTTTTTTTCCATTTTACAATGATTATCTGAAGGAGAGTTTATCTGAGAGGAGAACTAGACATTACAAGGAGTTGAATTTATCTTTTAAAAAGTGTTTTGATAAGGGAGCTGATCTGTCCTGTAGTTTTCCTCCCTTTGGACTTTGTTGATAGCACTCTAGAGGTCTAGTCAGCAAGTTTATCTGCCCTTTACGGATCCTATAAATTGATGTTTGGCCCTAGAAACTCGATAAAATGTAGTTTCAATGTTTTACATTATTAGGTCACTGGGCAAGTCATGTCTTCCTTTCTGTGCTTTCCTGTGCCCAAATGCGTCATGACTTTCCTGACAATGCAATACTGTCTCATTGGTGATTTTGCGGTCTTCCACACAGCATCACATGTCTCATTGACGATGTTTATGATGTTAGCAACTATGGATGGTCAGTGCCAGATTCATTATAATATAATGTTTAACATAGATAACGATGCATGGGTTATCAGAGTGTATGGCTATTTTAAACTTCACTAAGCATCATGTGCTTTATTTAGTAAAACGTCTACTTAGACTATCACTGAAGTGAGTCTCCACATCCTAAGAGCATATCGTATCACTGTATTTTTAAATGTTGCCACTTTGATGAGTAAGAAATACATGCCATTGAGATTTAATTACATTTACTTAGTCACAAATGAAATTGACCATCTTTTCTCAGGGTTTTTGTTTTGTTTTGTATTTTGCGTATTTAGCTATTTGAAGTCTCTTCTCTCTTCTACAGCTTGCTTCTAACATACTCTGGCCAGTTCTTGACAGATTGTATGATTATTTTACTTATTGGTGTGTAGAATGTCTTAATACACTTGTTTTTTCAAATCTATATATTTCGTTCTTTCATGAGTGACAAAGACAGAGAGGCAGAGACAGAGACAGCACCCCCAACCAGATCTTGGTGCTGTAGTCCACCTCCATCGTTCAGTCGACCACAGATCATGGGCAAGCATGTGCCCTGTGCACTCAGGAAGTTCTTTGAATTTGGGCAGTGACCCTTCCCATTCAGGGATTGCCTCCAGAGCACTGTGTTTTAGCCCTGTGCTACCATTTGTTCCTAGTTTAACCGTTATACAGATCTTCCGCCAGTTTTCATTCCACTATGTACTTTCTTCATAATCGAATACTGTGGTAAGCAGAACAGTAGGTCCTCAAAGATGTCAGTGTCCTAGTCCCTAGAACCTTTGAATACAAAAATGCTATGGAGCAAATGGGAATTAAGGCTATAGATAGATTTAAGGTTGGTAATCAGATGACCTTAAAATAAAAAGATCCTGGATTACCTAAGTGAGCCCAATGTAAGATACCACAGGAGTTTGCCAAATAGAAGAGGGAGATAGAATAAAAGGTCAGAGTGACATGGTTTAGGTTTGAGACTGGCTCATCCTGATGTTGCTGGGTTTGAAAATGGAGGAAAAGAACCAAACATCAAGGAATGTAAGTGGCATTTTGAAATTGGAAAGGGAAAAAAATAGATTTTCCCCTGAAGCCTCCAGAAATAAAGGCAACCTTCCAAATAATTTCATTGTAACCTGGTGAGATCTAGGTCCGACTTCTCACCTATAGAACTCATGTAATACATTGGAGTTGTTTTAAACCACTATGATTGTGGTATTTTGTTATGGAAGTCACATTAAATGAATAAAAAGATGGAAAACATATCAAAAATATACAAAAGATGGGGACCATTAGTTGGCGTAGTGGTTATGTCACTGGACTCCCACATGGTGTTGACCATGGTTTGAGTCCCAGACCTGGTGGCTTGAGACTTGTGTCAGGTATGTGTGCTTGTCTGCCCAAGATATCCCAGGAGGAGAACGGAGGAGAAGAGATTGCAGCATGGCCATCCCCTTTAGGGGATGATTTCTTACTTTCCCTTTCGCTGTCTCCCCACCACCCACCGCAAACTCACATGCCCTAAGGCAAAAGCATCTACACACACACACACTCACATATACACAAATGGTAACAGCATAGTTTCATAGTGTTCTCATAATCTAAGTTTTAAAAGACTTAAGTCATGGCCAATACTCATGTCTGCTACCTTCCAATCCAGATTATTTTCAGTAAATACCATATATCATGTCATTTCTTTGTAAATATTTCAGTAGGTACTTCTAAGGAATAAGCAATCTTTTAAAACATAACCACAATATCATTTCTTACCCAAAAGGTAATAACAATATCTTACCATCATACATATCCTGCCAATGTTTGCTTATTTTTCTTTTGTACTTTATATTATACAAGAATCTTAATACAATCTATTCATTGCAACTGGCTGATATATTTTTGTTTATTTTTATTTATAGGTTTCCCCTTCATCTCTTTTTAGTCTGTCTGTCTGCTTGTTTGTTCATTGATATCATCAAGTTTGTTTTATTCCTAAGAGGTTCTACAGTCTAGATTTTTATGACTGCAATTCCATGGCATATTTTAACATGTTTATCTATCCCATGTAATTCCTAAAAATTTGTAGTTAGATCCTGAGAGTTGATTAGATTCAAGTTCTACATTTTTCCTAAGAATACTTCATAGTGTTTTCTACTTCCATTGGGAAATGTAAAATATATGGTTCTCTTTACTTATTTAAAACACTTACTAAAATATGCTAGCATAGAAGTGTATATGTATTCAAAATAATTTTTTGAAAATTTATTTCAGCATAGTACATGTTTTTTACTTTTCTGCTTTCTTTTTGCTATTAAAGCCTTACAATCTTAACTCTTTTTCTGTTATTTTCTCATACATTTAGTTCTACACATAATTTAAACTATGCACATCACTACACTTATTCCTTTACTTCAGTGCTCTCTTATCAATATCCAGATACTCATTATTTCATGGATTTTTATTTTTTCTTGATTTTCTCTTTCCATCTAGGATCATTTTCCTTCTAGAAGACTTCCTTCCGGGTATTTCTTTTAATTGTGGTCATAGGGAAAGGAAAAGCCTTTCCTTTTTTCCTTTTTATTTAAAAACAACTTCATTACACTTATGTTTTAGAGGATATTTTTAATAGTCATAAAATTCCAATTTATGCAGGTGTTTTTTGTTTATTCCCAATACTTTCAATACAATAGTTCACTCTTACCCACAGTTTTGCTTTCTATGGTGTCAGGTACCTGTAGTCAACCCATAGTCTGAAAATAGTACATTAAGGACAAAAGTGGTGGTATGGTGGTAGCACAATGCTCCAGGCTAGATCCCATTAGAAGGCCCTGGTTCACGAGCCTGGATTTTCTTGTATGTACTGGGTATGCGAGTGTATGTCCACATTCCCGGCTGGGTGAGGCTTGGGATGGATGGCAGAGTGAGTACCTGTTGGCAGTACTTGCTCTCTCTCTCTCTCTCTGAAGAAATATGAATAAGCTTTTGTTTAAGAGAGATTTTTTTTGCTATAGGACAAGTGTGCTCACTGGAGAGACAGAGAGAAACAGAGAGACAGAGAGCAAGAAATCATCCCCCAAGGGAGATGCCCATACCACAATCACTTCTCCTCCATTCTCCTCTTGGGTTCTTGGGCATGTATGCACACACGCCCAGTGTGAGTTTTAAGCCACTGGGTCCAGAACTTGAACCACAGTCAACTATGTGAGAGTCTAGTGGTGTAACCATTATACCATCTCCTGATCCATACATGAATAAACTTTAAGAAAATAAAAATATCATGGTGGTTAAGGGATCTGTATCCTATATGGTCAACCATGGTTCAAGTCAGCCTAGTGGCTTGCTTTCTCAACTTCCCATTCTCTCTCTCTCTCTCTCTCTGTCCCTCCCTGGTCAAATTAAAATAAAGAAATGAGTAAATAAAGTGAAATAAAATAATTCTTTAGAGAAAAAAATAAAAAGATTCTGAGAGGGAGACCACATTGACATAAGTTTCAAGTTGTATATTGTAAACATTGTCCATTTTATTAGTAGTTATTATTACCAATATTTTACCTTACTTAATTTATAAATACAAATTCATCATAGGTTTGTATGTATAGAAAATAATACAGTGTAAGTGATCTTTGAAAGGTTTTTGGAAAATGCATGTCATGCATCAAAATAAATTTATTTTAAGTCTACTCTTCCATACACATTTGAAGTCCTTCATAAATGTTGGATTCAGAACTATTTGTGGTTTCCTGCATCCACTAAGGGTCTTAGAACATATCTCCTGCGAATAAAGGGGGACCTTGGTATGTCATTTCCTGCTTTCTAGTTTCTGTCGTCTGTACAGAAAATTAAATTTTCAATCTTGAAATTGCTCCTAAGAGATAATGTATCTGATGATAATGTGTATGGTAATAACTTTGTCTGGACTAATATACAGTGTATTCATGCTGGGAAAACTCATTTTGTATGCTGTAATGATATATAGTGATTAAATGTAAATAATAATAATAAAGAGTTAATGTATCTGTTTTTCCTCTGGCTGGTTGTACATTTTTACATTATTACACACACACACACACATACATATATATAGGATTTTTGAATATTTTAAATTTGTGAATTGGTATTTTCTATCAATTTTGGAAAATTTTTCAGGCATTATTCTTTTTTCTTTTTGAGAGATTTTTGCCACAGGGCACATGCACTTGCCCAAGAGTTACACAAAGGCAGAGACAGAAAGTGAGAAATCACCCCCAGTGGGGATGGCTATGCCATGATCCCTTCTCCTCCATTCTCCTCTAGGAATTTTGGGCACACACGCACATGTGCTTGACATGAGTTTCAAGCTGCCAAGTCCAGGACTTCAACAGCAGTCAACCACATGGGAGTCCAGCACCTTAACTACTATGACACCCGCTGGCCCCTGGTCATTATTCTTTTAAATATTGCTTCTAACCATATATCTTTTCTTTTTCCACCACTACAGCTATATGTATTTTAGAATTTTTTTAAGTATATATCTAATGTTCCTCTTTGGTTTGTGTTCATTTTTGGTGCTTCATTTCAGATATTTTCCATATCTCCCATGAACAAATTCCATATTCTGTTACGTCCAATATTTTATTATAATCATGCAAAGAGTCTTTAATTTCAGATATTTTATTTTTAATGCTAGAGAGTCCATTGACATGACTCCTATAGCTTTTATTATCTGATGATATTTTCTAATGGCTTATCATTTGTTCTATTTGCATTATATGTTAACAGTGTTTTCAATTCTTATCATGTAACATTATCTGGATTACCTGTGGGTCTGCTTCTAATTTTGCTTATTTTTATTAATTTTAAATTTTTCTTGCCTTTTTGCATGTCTAATAAGTTTTTATAGACCAATCTATAAAAGAACTATACAAAGTCCATATAATAATGTCTTTCACCAGAGATGATTTCTCTTTTCTTTGTAAAATAGGTCAGGCAAAGATATTATCGTCTGTTTGACCCGTCCAAACTTTTGATTTATATTATTGTGGGTGTTCTTTCCAGCCTTGAAAGGCTAGGAGGGATTCAGTTCTAAGTTTAGAGTCCTTGAGTGTGGATTTTTATCCTCCTTTCCCAGTTGCTTTCAAAATAAATAGTTTTGAAGGAGAGACTAGTCCAGAGTTTAAATAGGCCTCTTCCTCCTATCAGATTTTTATTTCCTAAGCACCAAGATATCGAAGGATCTTTCATACTGCTCTTAGAAGATTTTGGCCTAGCTCTTGAACATTTCATGCAGTTCAAAATTCAGCAAGTTTCCCATAAGAAAAACTAACTATACATTTAATCCTCTTGTATTTCTCATGTATCACTCAAGTCCCACACAACTCCTGGAATCTTTGACTCTTTCCTCAAGAAAAGACCATCCATCTGAACCCAACCTAACTCTCAGCCCACATCTACGTAAGAAAAATGCCCACAGATGGGACCAACAGATGGTATAATAGTTATATAGCTGGATTCCCACATAGCCAACCATGGTTTGAGTCCCAGACCCAGTGGCTTAAACTCACACCAGGCGTGTGTGCATGTGTGACCAAGATCCCTAGAGAATGAAGGAGAAGGGATTGTGACATGGCCATTCCCCTCCCTCCTAGGGGTTGATTTCTCACTTTCTGTCTGTCTATTTCTGTCTTTCTAGCAAGCACACGCACCCTATAGGAAAATCTCTCTCTAAAAAAGCAAAATGCCCACAGAATGAAACAAATGATTGGTAATAAGGATTTTAAT
>NW_006209847.1:184760-270469 GCF_000334495.1 Tupaia belangeri chinensis | reverse complement strand
TATAAATATATATATATATATATACACACACACACACACACACACACACACACACACATACATATATATAGGATTTTTGAATATTTTAAATTTGTGAATTGGTATTTTCTATCAATTTTGGAAAATTTTTCAGGCATTATTCTTTTTTCTTTTTGAGAGATTTTTGCCACAGGGCACATGCACTTGCCCAAGAGTTACACAAAGGCAGAGACAGAAAGTGAGAAATCACCCCCAGTGGGGATGGCTATGCCATGATCCCTTCTCCTCCATTCTCCTCTAGGAATTTTGGGCACACACGCACATGTGCTTGACATGAGTTTCAAGCTGCCAAGTCCAGGACTTCAACAGCAGTCAACCACATGGGAGTCCAGCACCTTAACTACTATGACACCCGCTGGCCCCTGGTCATTATTCTTTTAAATATTGCTTCTAACCATATATCTTTTCTTTTTCCACCACTACAGCTATATGTATTTTAGAATTTTTTTAAGTATATATCTAATGTTCCTCTTTGGTTTGTGTTCATTTTTGGTGCTTCATTTCAGATATTTTCCATATCTCCCATGAACAAATTCCATATTCTGTTACGTCCAATATTTTATTATAATCATGCAAAGAGTCTTTAATTTCAGATATTTTATTTTTAATGCTAGAGAGTCCATTGACATGACTCCTATAGCTTTTATTATCTGATGATATTTTCTAATGGCTTATCATTTGTTCTATTTGCATTATATGTTAACAGTGTTTTCAATTCTTATCATGTAACATTATCTGGATTACCTGTGGGTCTGCTTCTAATTTTGCTTATTTTTATTAATTTTAAATTTTTCTTGCCTTTTTGCATGTCTAATAAGTTTTTATAGACCAATCTATAAAAGAACTATACAAAGTCCATATAATAATGTCTTTCACCAGAGATGATTTCTCTTTTCTTTGTAAAATAGGTCAGGCAAAGATATTATCGTCTGTTTGACCCGTCCAAACTTTTGATTTATATTATTGTGGGTGTTCTTTCCAGCCTTGAAAGGCTAGGAGGGATTCAGTTCTAAGTTTAGAGTCCTTGAGTGTGGATTTTTATCCTCCTTTCCCAGTTGCTTTCAAAATAAATAGTTTTGAAGGAGAGACTAGTCCAGAGTTTAAATAGGCCTCTTCCTCCTATCAGATTTTTATTTCCTAAGCACCAAGATATCGAAGGATCTTTCATACTGCTCTTAGAAGATTTTGGCCTAGCTCTTGAACATTTCATGCAGTTCAAAATTCAGCAAGTTTCCCATAAGAAAAACTAACTATACATTTAATCCTCTTGTATTTCTCATGTATCACTCAAGTCCCACACAACTCCTGGAATCTTTGACTCTTTCCTCAAGAAAAGACCATCCATCTGAACCCAACCTAACTCTCAGCCCACATCTACGTAAGAAAAATGCCCACAGATGGGACCAACAGATGGTATAATAGTTATATAGCTGGATTCCCACATAGCCAACCATGGTTTGAGTCCCAGACCCAGTGGCTTAAACTCACACCAGGCGTGTGTGCATGTGTGACCAAGATCCCTAGAGAATGAAGGAGAAGGGATTGTGACATGGCCATTCCCCTCCCTCCTAGGGGTTGATTTCTCACTTTCTGTCTGTCTATTTCTGTCTTTCTAGCAAGCACACGCACCCTATAGGAAAATCTCTCTCTAAAAAAGCAAAATGCCCACAGAATGAAACAAATGATTGGTAATAAGGATTTTAATACACCTAGTTCTTGCTACTGCTAAAACTCTAATATTTTTAATAATACAGGGTTTTATTCCATTCACTTAATTCAGCATTTTCTAATTTTTGCAGCAAGACTACTGACCCCCAATTACCTATTATATCCTGATCAAATGTAAAAATCAGTCTATTTTAATTGGGGAAGTTTTTTTCTTAAGATTTTATGGTCATTTTATAGAAATTAAACATTTGTGCATCCTACCCATCTGTTCATTCATCTAACACCTATTTATAGAATACTTATTAAGCTGTTGTTTCCTTGATTCTTTATGATTTCTAAAATAAATTATTTTCCAATACAAATACCTCCTTGGAGTTTTCATCAAAATGTTCCTCTGTCTTGTGTGGTAATTTTCCTTCCAGAGCCTCATGTTGATTGTATTGTGCTGGATACTTCTTTTTACTAAGGAAAAAGTAACCTGGCTCAGGATTGCCAGTAAAAAAGAAAATGAAGACGATCCTTTATTGAATTCATCATATATTAGGCTATTATAAAAAGACCACTGTCAGGCTTACTGGAACCAATATAGAAAGAAATGCATAGCCCATTTACATTGATGCATAGGAATTCATCTGGTTTGACTTTGCTGAAGATAAATCTCTGCCCTCGCTCCTTGATTCTCTATCCAAAACAGAAATGAATTGCTTCAGTACAACATGGCCTGTATTTCTTCCTCATACAGGTTTACTACATGAAAGACCGTACCCCTCAAGCATGTACTAAACACACACACACACACACACACACACACACACACACACTCACTTTTCATCCTGCACTATATAGCACTTCAATAGATAACTTTGTATATAAGGATGCCACATCCTGCCCACACCATCATCCCTCCGGCTTTATTGTTTCCCAGTAGATGTCGGCCCAGAGGAATGTTTGACTGTACCAACAGGACCTAGGAAGGGGATGGTCCTGATTCTGCTCTAGAAATCAATAATGCACAGCAGAGTTTCGATTGCTACTTTTATATATATGTATATAATTTTTCACTTTATTCTGTACTTTATTTTCTTATTTTAAAAGAATGTAATGACTGTACATCTCCAGAGCATACAGAATGAATCTTTGCAGATTATTAGCTCAAAGTAATTTACTATACACATTATCATCAAAAGGCAACTTGCCATTATTATGTCCCATAAATGTTTTGCATTTTTTCCTTTGATTAATCCCCCCCCCTTTTTTTTTAAGGCTGCACAATCTACATGACAAAACCAGAAGTATGTAGCAGGGACAAGGCCTAGATGGTGGCACAGCAGTGATGCAGCTGGACACACATTGGAAGGGTCCTGGTCCACATCCTCAGACCTCCTTGAGCACACTAACTGCACTGGCATACGTCAGGGATCTGGGGACTTGGGCCAGCTGAGACTGGGGCTGGACTGCAGCATGGAGACCCTGTCAGAAGTACCAGTCTCTTTGTCTTTCTCTCTCCCTGTCTTTGTTTTTGTCTGTTTATTTCATGGGGATACATAAATAGGCAAACATTTTACAAAAAGAGGGATAAAATATATTTTAAAAAAGGAGTGGGAACCAGCAGTTAGCATAATGACTATGTCGCTGGACTCCCATGTAGTCGACCACGGTTCACGTCCCGGACCCAGTGGCTTAAAACTCACGCCGGGCACATGTGCATGCATGCCCAAGATCCTGAGAGGAGAATGGAGGAGAAGGGATTGCAGCATGACCATCCCCCTTGGGGGGTGATTTCTCGCTTTCTGTCTCTATGTCTCTCTCTGTCTGTCTGGCGAGAGCATTCGCCCTATAGCAAAAACCTCTCAAAAAAAAAAAAAAAAAGTATAGAGTAGAGAGGACTAAACCAATTTTATGGGAGATAAACCTATTCTAGTTCAAAATGGCAAAACGTGTCACGAAGTAGTATCTTATGTCAGCTCCATCTGATCAATGGTCATTGTAATTTTTTCTCAGTCTCATACAAGTGGTACTCTTACATGCAGTTAATTTCAAATAAATTAGTTCATCAAAATGTTAATTAAATTTACATAACGTTTTAGTTAAAAGGATAATGATGGTCACAAGATAACAATAGTGACAGAGGCCCATATTAATCACATGCCATTCTCCACAGTGAGTTCAAGTATCCCCTATCATTTTCTACCTTAAAGAGAAACAGGAAACGCATAAGGACACTGCTTGGCAATCATCCCAAGGGTGGCTTTTCAAGTAATGAAGCAAACTGTCAAAAGGCCTGCTGCTTCAGAGCATGTGCTCTTTGCCTTTTCCTCGAAGGACATAGCATCTCTTTGGGGTGAACTCTTTGGACCCTTTTCTGAGACCTTGATCCCTTGCAACCCCTTCAAGCTGGTACAAAGTGGCTGTAAACTATTGCCTCTTGGGAATGTTTTTTTTTGCCCTGGAAAACCCTTGAACAAAGGATTGAACAGAAGAAGAGTTTGCCCCCCAGAAGACATTTTATATCCTACAATGGGCAAAACAACCCTCTACAACAAAAAATTATTCATCCCAAAATATCAGTGTGCTGTCGTCGAAACCTGGCCTACAATTACCAGGATAAAGAACACAGAAAAAAGAGCAGGTAACACAGGTACTTACATTAGATAAATCAAAACACTAAGTACTTCACACACATTATTTATGATTTTCATTATCAAAATATCCCCGTAGTGTGTCATTTTCTCCATTTTACACACGAAGAAGTCATTGTATGAGTAGGTAGAAAGATGGAATATTAAACATATTAATAACCCTATAAAGGGTTTAGTATATTTAAATTACCTTGTTTTTTTCCAGAGTTCATAAAATTCTATGAGTTCAGATATTGCCTGTTTTGCCCCATAGTTCACAGAGCTATGATTTAATTAAAATATGTCCCTCTCCCAAGCCCTTACCTTTCCCTGGGACTACTCTCATTCTGAAACAGAAGTGCATATGGCAACATTACTGAGTGAATAATGACTACATGCATGTATGTATCTCTATACAGCTTTACAAAGTGTTTTTGTTATATAATCTTGTCTAATCTTCAAAACAAACTTTCAAGTAATAAAAATTTTGCATGCCAGTGTACAGATAAAACTAAAGCCCCACAAATTTAGGTAAAAGGCAATTCAAACCCATCTCTTTCCAATTCTTTTCAGTAACTGCTAGAAAAGCCATTTTCACCTTTGGTTTTCTCATGTTTATGTGTTTTTCTAGTGCTTCCAAAACATTTAAACATGGTAGCATGCGCAGAGGGTAGTAATATTCACTCAGGCATTTTAGGAAAATAAAGGTAATATTCACTCGACATACTGATGTTTCAGTTGACATAAACCATCCCTGACCACAAAAGCTGAAAGGGTCAGTAATTTAGCACACCTATAACTCACACTAGCATGTTGTAGACACTCATTAAGAAGGTCTATTTTCCCTCATATATGGGCTTTAGGAGACAACTCAGTGTACTCCATTTGCTCACTAAGTTGTGAGAGACATTACTATTAATATTATCCCATTAACAGCATGAATGTCTTTTTCATTTTTCTTTTAAAATTTGCTCAAGGACATGTACACTTGCTGTTAAGAGATAAGAGAGAAAGAATATGAGTAAGCACCCACACCCCTTATGAGGTATGGTCATGACACAATCCCTTCTCCCTTTTGGGATTTTGGGCATGCACACAGACACACACACACACACACACAATGTTTCTGAAGCTGGCAGGTCCAAGACTTGAACCATACAAGTGGCCATCTGGGATCTACTTCCCTGAACCATCACACCACAGGTTAGTTCAACAGGATGAACTTATAATCAAACTCACAATAATTATTGTCTACATCAGATATCTAATCTATATAAACACAATATTTTTTGTGTATCTAGGGACCATGTGGTGATATAAGTGGTAAAACTTAATGGTCTGCAAAGTTAACCTATATGGAACTGTTCCGAGTTCAAGTCCAGAGATCTCTGAGTATTCAAGGCATGTATCTGCCCATGATCTGAGGCTGACTACAGGCTGAGGGAAGATTACAGTATCAGGACAGTGTTGATACTGTTGCTCTTTCTCTGTCTCTCTTTCTCTTTGATGGAAGAGACATATACACAAACTTTAAAAAATTAGTGTTTTCCAATTTTTCTTTTAGTAGTAAAAAAAATTTATTTTTATTTGTTGTTTATTTTATTTTTATTAATTTATTCACTTTACATACTTTCACTGGACATCACCACAGCATACGAAATGTGATTTTCCAGCCAGAATATAGTGACTTAATCATACATGGCAGAGGGTGAAAAATAGGGAAAAAAAATTTTATAATATACAAGAAACAAGAAATGTTTTCTAATTTTTTAAACAGCATAAAAAGATTTATTCAAACACTATCCAAAATGTCACTGTGGATAGATTAAAAAACAGTCACTTCTTAAGTAAACAAAAATTACTAAGATCTTTGACTCAATATGTTTGTTCTCAACAACAGAAATCAGTAAGAAAAAGTGAATTATGAAATAATCATGTTTTTTCCTAATTCACCATTAATCCCTATCTCTACATATTAAAGTAACTCACTTTACCTAACAAAAATGGCAATTGTAATGATATATTAGCTCAAATTCAGTGTAGCGTGCCAGGAAGTAGAAATATGAATCTTGACATAATAACATGTCAGTGTGAGTGAATTTCCTTTTGTGTTTGTGTCACTTTGGAGTCTATTTTCCCCTAGTGGATTTTGGTCTCTTCAAATAACACTTCCCAGCTCCCATCACACCATTATAAATACATTTAAAACCTTCTGAATTAAATAATTTCACATTTTCTTTGTGTGTAATATTTTTTCTCTAACTAATCTAGAATTTTGATGAAATGTGAGCTGATCAAAAATAATCACATGCATCCTGTTTCTTACTGGAATATGATAATTGTTAACATCTCCTTGCAATATTTTCTATTACCATGAATAAGATCACATCAATTCACTTCAAAGAAGATGCTGAGGAGAACAACCATTTGTAGAAATAAAATATATTAAATACTCTATAAAATGGGCTTTTGTTGAGTTGTGAAAATAAGGAGATGGCAGAATTTTCAAATGTGGTATCTCCTATTACAATAAATTTGGTAGCTTTTTAATAGGTAAAAGTTTCAACTAGCTATGTCAACAATTTTGATAATGTAATAACTTAGCATCCTACTGAGAGAAGTTATATTCTTATGGAATTCCAGCCAAATAAGATGCTTGTCACTTGAGAATGAATTGTCCAAAACTTAGCCTCAACAATTCAAATATTACAAGCATCTTGCAAAACAAATACCTAATGTCTGTATTCTGCACTTTATTTATTTTTTTTTTTACATAGGAATTGAGTTGAAACCAAATATTGTTTGATTGGCGTTTCTGTTGATAACTAAGAAATTTAGTGCTAACTCAAGGTAAATGTCAATCTAGAAATCATATTTATAAACTGTATCTTCTACTTAGAATTGTATATACACTCCTATCAACACACAAATTCCATGCTGATTTTTTTTATCTCTGACCCTATTCATCATAATTTCTGATCCAGTCTGGTCTATCTGAGGCTCCTTGAACCTCCACACCACCTCTATTTTTAATTCATGCCTTTGCCTTTACCTAAAAATGTCCTTCCAGCCTCTACATCTGAAGAGCTCAGTACCTTCTTATGATCAATGAGCATAATCAGCATCCACAGGGTGCACTTGCTCCTCTGTGCCACCTTGTGCACACCCCTCCTTCCGATACAGCACGAAAACTTTTGAAAGAACACAAGTGTTTGATCCTCCTCCAAGAAACATACAAGACCTTAGAAGGTGCATTTTCTACAGTAACCTTACGTTTGTCTAGACCTAAAGTTAATATCCCTAATAACCTCATTTCTTCAGTTAATGTGTTTTTATCTTGTTGCATATGAATACATGCATCAAGTAAATAAATAAAGCTGTAAAACTTAAAACTGGCATTAAAATTTTTTAGACAAAATTAGCTTTATTTAAAAGCAAATTTTTTCAGCCATAGGTGAAAAGGCAAGCCTCTGAAGTGTGTGTTGGCAGGCTTCATGACAATAAAAGAGATCATAAAATTGTTCTGCATTAATAATGAAGAGGGATTTGTTGGTACAAAAGTGAGAAGAGAGGAGCAGGAAAAACGGGGTAGATAGGTAGGTAGGTAGAAGGTTTCAGCCAGAATGTTGAATATTATACAAGACTTTCAAAACAGAAGTATTGAGAATTATCATAAGATTAATATTAAGTCCATTTTATTCATGTAATACAGATCTTTCTATCCTCCTATTTATATTAAGTAAATATTTTGCAGTAAGGGGTATAATTTTACCTCTGGGATACTTCAATTCATAGCAGACACTAGAAATTGTAAGTGTGCTACATTGAGTTAATTGTGGAATTTTCAGCCTAGAGTCTGGTGTAACTACAAGTACACAGGAGCCTTTTAAATTTGCAAAAAGATTGTGCGAGGCACTGGCCACAATCTATGGAAAATAAGTTAATACAAGCTATACTTTGAGGACAATGTGACTTCACCTAATAACTAGTATGGGAGAAAATCAATCATAGCACCATTAGCGTAATATGTTACTTGAAAATACTTAGCAGTAGAAGGCTTTAAGGACTCTTTCCAATTCTGAAAATAAGGGGGACATTTTCATAAGTTGTAGAGCGGTTACCTCACATTCAGATGATTTCAAGAACAGTATAAAGACAAATATAAATTTAAAATAAGTCTAATTCTTCTCTTTGAAAATAAAGTGACTTCTCCGCATCCCTTTTCTTCGAGCATTGACTTTAGAAAACTTGTATAAGTTCTTTCTCTGTTTCTTTGAAATGTATGTAAATCTTTTTAGAAGCGAAATAAGCCTCTTCTGGCTTTATGACCCAGGGATGTCTTTCTCAAGGATCTGAGATCCAGCTCTTTGAAGTATAAACCTCAAGGGAGAGAGTACCCTTGCCTCCCAGTGTCTATGGGAGGGTGAAAGCCTAACTTTGGTTCCAACTTACAAAACAACCTCCAGTCATAAAGATATTTATTTATTTTCCTTTACATAAAAACAAGTAACAAGTTATCTTAGCTAATTTGCTATTAGCATAATCAACACTAGCACCCAATTCATATTATAGGTCTTTTGGGGAAAAATATGGCTGTCTATATGGTTGCCATAGAAGAAATATGATATGGTGAGGAATCTTGTTAAAATTTCTTTTATTTTTGCTTCATTTGGTCCTGCAATTTTGAACATTTCTTCAAGTTTATATTCTGGGATTTACAGCTCTGAAACATTAAATTGGTGAATACATAACTAAGTCCCTTTGTTTTTTAGAAAATCAAGCATATGGAAGACAGAATGTATAGCGAATTCTTTCTCAAAGACACAAAAATAATTAGCCAAGAAATCTTAGAGCTAGAGAAAAGCAGGAAGGATATATATTCTAAATTTCACATCTGGAGATTAGAAAATGGATGCATCAAATATAATTTAAAATAGAAGAAAAGGCATTTTGAAAATGAAGGAATATTAGACTAAGACAGGTTAGTGAAACCAAGCAGTATAAGAAACCTTCAGATTTTAAGCCATGCTAAGCTCAGGAGTAGATTTATACAAAATGAAAACCATAATAAACTAGACAGATATTGAAGCTTGAAGTGCCTGCCAATTGCAAAGTTTATTACTTAAAAGTGAACAAGATGGCTTAAAATTGCTTTTAACCTGACTAAGCTTCATACAGGCTTCTTCTAGATTCTAGGCCCCAATCTCTAATTTTTTAGAGTATTTATTTTAAGAAAACTTGTCATTGAAAATGCTTTTCCTGATGCTTGGAAATAAAATTCCTCCTAGCCTTCTTTCAGTTTTACATCTACCCCATCTCCCCTACCCCACCATCCCACAAAAAATAAAATAAAATACTTGAGAAAGGATGCAGTTTCTTAAAGACTTGGGAGCCATCTTTTTTAAACATAAACATCGGAAAAGGTAAGTGCCCTATCTCCCAATATCTGTAGAAGAATAAGTGTCAAAATTCAGTAAGAACTATTTTAAAAACCACATTGAGCAACCTTCTTTCTAATATGTTCCTTCCAGTATTTTCCACTAACTTATACCAGCACTTAAAAACTCCCACTTTTCATTTCAGCAGAATGGACTTCTCTCTCTCTCTCCTATTATAATAATCTTTAATGAAATCTTCCTTGCTTGTTTAATTTGTCCACTGAATTTTTCTCTGGCAAGGTCACCATGGATGCTGTCATCTTAATCCCAAAATTCACAGAGCCTAGGATCAAAATCTGGGTCGAAGACATCCTCCATAAATTGGCCAGCAAAATTACTGGGCCAAGCATCCAGTCTGTAAAGTCTGCTCAACAGGGAACTTTATATTGGCCAGTTACTAAATTATTCAATCTACTCTCTTGACTCACTTGAATATGAAGCACAGTATGTACACACACACACACACACACACACACACACATAAACATGAAGTTGGAAACTGAAGCAATGAACAGAAGGTGAAAGACATGAGGAGAATACATGGTAATGAAAATAATAAAGTAATAAATGCCACAAGTACAAATGGTAGAAGAGAAGAGAAAAGGACAAAGGGAGAGAAGAGATAGGAAGATAGGAATGACAGGAGGGTCAGGAAGGGCAAAGAAGAGGGATCAGCAGTTAGCATAATGGCTATGTCGCTGGACTCCCACGTAGTCGACCACAGTGGCTTAAAACTCACGCCGAGCACGTGTGCATGTGTGCCCAAGATCCCAAGAGGAGAATGGAGGAGAAAGGATTGCGGCATGGCCATCCCCCCTGGAGGGGGGGGGATTTCTTGCTTTCTGCTCTCTGTCTCTCTCTGTCTGGCAAGCGCACGGCCCTATAGCAAAAACCTGTCCAAAAAAAAAAAAGAGTAGAAGTGAAAAGAGATAGAGAGCCCGTCTTGTCATATGATGATTAAGAGACCAGATCCTACACAGCCAACTACAGTTTCAATTTTTACCCCAGTGGACTGAAAAACTCACCAGTTGTTTGTGTTTATGCTTGTGTTTGTGTTTTTGTTTGTGTTTGCATATGTAACCAAAATTCTGATGGCATGGATAAATGGAGGAGAAAGGATTACAGTGTGATCAGACTCCACTGAGAGGTGATCCCTTTTCTCTCTCTCTCTCTCTCTCTCTCTCTCTCTCATGAGTATAAACACCCTCTGAATATTAAAAAAATATATTTAAATAAAACAAAAAAAAAGAGAGAAAGAAAGAATAGGAGAAGTAATGGAAAGGGAAAACAAAAATTTATATAGTACTAATAACAGAATATATCATGGTAGAAACCAAGAGAAAACAGATAAACAAAAGTGGCAGGTCAATATCATAGCTTTTGGTGTGCTAGACCTGCTGTTGTGCCAAGGATGAAGTGTCCATTATCCATAATACCAACCAGTAGATTTCCTGGATCATTTTTTACTCTTCTCTACTATATCCTCCTTCAGAAAACAGCCCATTCCCTGAGAAGCCTGCATAAAAAATCCAATGTCAATAATTAACACTCCACAAAGATGAGTTATTATGAAGGTATTTCAGTTTGTTCCATTGTCTCTCCTACTATACTTTTACATAACAGATGATGCAAATGCATTTGAAGTTTACAAAATAGTCTTCTGACAAAAAATTGATAAGTCTCTGTCCTAGTTATGGCTGCTTCAAATGTCTTCATTGTTTATGTCCTTTACACAATCCAATTCCTTGTAAAACCAAGTGTGCTTCTAGAAACCTTGGAATTTAAACACATGAGTTTCTCATTCTTAGTACACACTACCTAGGGCATTGGGCATGCTCATCATCATCTCCACCTAATGGTCAACATGCTGATGTAGCTCTTGACACCTCACACCCAGGCCACAGCTAGGAAAGTAAATAGCATGTCCTTCTCTGTATCCTCCACTGATTGCCATTATTATCATGAGTAGCCCCTTTGACAGCTCTTCCACCAGACTGGGAGATCCCAAAAGCTCAAATTACTCCATTCATATTTCTGTAATAGGAAGTCAGTGCCTTTGTTGATTTAATAAATGTTTGCTAATTCCACAAGTGAGTCATAATTTTTTCTTTCTTTCTTTTTTTTTTTTTAATTTTGGAGGTTTTTTGCTATAGGGTGCATGCACTCGCCAGACAGACAGAGAGAGACAGAAAGCGAGAAATCAATTTTTTTCTGATACAAATGAAATTTGCTAAATTAGACCAGGTTAAGGAAGTACATTTATCTAATGTGTATGGTTGAACAATTAGTAGTGATCATTTAGGAAGTTATATTTAAAAGGACTCTGAATATAAGAAGCATGTGAAACATTGAGCATGTGTGCATGCATGCCCCAAATCCCGAGAGAGATGGAAGAGAAGAGATTATGGTGTGATGATGCCTCAATGAGGAGTACATTCTCCCTTTCTCTCTCATTGCCTCTTCTAATGAGTACACATGCCCTCTGAAAATTAAATTAATAAATATGCACAGACCTACACACTCCTGAAAAAGACAAGTATAATCAATTAACAGTATTTCAATATATGTTATGAACTAGCAGAATAGGAATTGCATGAGTGGCACTTACCATCTTGAGACCAGATAATTAAAAATGAATGTATAAAATAATTTTTTAAATATTAAAAATATATATTTTAGTTATTTTTCAAAAACCTTTATGCAATTTAAAGTGCTTGATTCCTTCAGCAGCCTTGTTTCCTGCTCTACATATGCGTAAGAAGAGATCAGAGCATTTAAATCATTTTCCAAAGTTTATAGCGCATAAGTAATAACTTGCTAATCTGAGACTCAAACCTAAATTCTAATAGTAACAGAATGCCAAGATATCCCCATTGCTCCATCATTGCTTTCCTATCCATCACCTGCAATTACACTTCATTCATGTGCAAGCATTCCCAGGCAATACAGCAATGCCTACCTCTTAAGTTTATATAATTATAGCAGGGAAACAGACCAGCTGGAAAGTGTGAATGGAATAATTTTACCAAAAATGTATCTGGATGTGTGTTTTACAAACCCTACTTGCATTTATAGTTACTAATTACATGTTCTTACGCAATTTAGTGCACAGTTCTGTATAACCCAAGGGATTGGAGGTTATTCAAGAGTTAGAGTTAGTTTAGCAATAGAAATTGTGATAGTGATAGTGATTGGACTTTGATGATGAAATGATGATGAAGCCCTGTCCTACTTGAACTGTAGTGCCTGGAAAAGTCAAGATAGCGTAAGTAAACAGATACCTTTAACAACTATAAGCCAAGTTTAATGTAGCTCAAAAATACGCACAGGGAAAGAAGACATGAGATACAAACTCACAAAGGCTAGCCCAATACATTAGCCTTTCTGAAAGTGTACTTAATATTATTTTGTTCTCTTATCTTTTTATTCACTGCTCTTTTCCAAGTCTACCTCTTCAGGGATCTTGAAATTGATCATGAGCAGAGGGGCAGTCACACAGATTTCGTCAGTCCTCTATAAATTCAGCTAAAACCTCCTTGATCCATCAGACGCTATAGCAATATGCTTTGAGTTAGGGGTTGAAAGATCAAGGAATTAGGGGAACAGAGCAGGGACAGGGATACTGGTTAAGAAGGCTGTACATAGATAGGGGAGTGCATCTTATGGTCTATATTGAAGTCCTGGTTCCCTTATTTGTTATAAAAGTATCAAATGAGTGAATTGATGCAAAATGCTTAGGAAAGTGACAGGCAAATGTCAATAATTGCAAACCACTAGTAATAAAACTAGTCATGGCTGTCAATTTTTTTTCTGGTTGTTTTAATACAGACAATAGTAGCAGGAGTAGTATTTAAAAAGTGCTTCAGGTATTTTGGAGTCTAAATACCTGGATTTAAATCTAGCCACTGCTGCTTATAAGCAAATCTCTTAATTTCTCTGTTTTCCTTTTTCAGGGTTATCATCTATAAACTAGACCTGATTATAGTTCATTCAAATTTTATTGTGAATATCAAGACCCTGAATATCAAGAAAATATCTTAATAAACCAATAATAAAATCATGTAAACATTGGTTACCCTATCCTTACATGTACTCAGCAGTTTCATCCTATGAGTTGAAGGTGAGTAAAATCTCTCTCACAGGTCTATTTGCAAATGTCTGCTTTGATCTGAATGCTTGGGTCCCTCCAAACTTCACATGTTGAAATCAAATCCCCAATGTGTTGATATTATTAGGTCATAAATGTGGAGTTCTCTTGAATGGGATTAGCGTCTTTATAAAACAGACCAGAAGAGCTTGCTTGCCTCTTTCCTGTCCCCTTCAACCATGTGAGAGATGGTAACGAGGCACAATCTATGAAGCAGATACCAAACCTTGTAGAGCCTTGAGTCTCGACTTTACAGCTCCTGGATGATGAGCAATAAATTTCTGTTGTCTATAAATTACCCAGTCTAAGTTATTGTGTTATTGCAGCCTGAACAGACTATGATGTTGTATTTTTCCATCTTTAGATATTTCTGTAGCTTACACAAATGTTTCTGAAGAAAGAACCTATAAATCTATTATGTCAAACCTACTATAGAGTAGCCTTGGACGTGTAACAGATTTAGCCTATTCTCTTCCATTCTGAAAACTAAGCCAGAGAAGATTTGAATGGAGGGTTGAAGGAGGAGGGCAGAGTTAAATGAGAGAAATAGAGCATGAAACACTAATTTGAAAGAACAGAAATGGGTGATTGATTATATGAGCAGGGAGCATAAGACCTTAGAGAAAGAAGACATTGGCAAGATTAAACACATATAACAAATTTCTCTAACAACACAGTTTAATTCAGTTAGACATTTCTTGAGCAAAATTCTTTTGTCACTTTATTTATTTTGTAAAAATAAAGAAGAATATATGTTGGCCAAAATATTTTTCTTAGTTTAAGTTTGATGTGAACCCCATTTTTTAAAAAGAGCTCATTTTTTTCACTTCTGTTACTTGTGTTTCTTGTCAGCTTGCTAATTCGTTTAAGTTAACTATGGACATGACATATGCATCCTATAATTTTTCTGACCACTAAGAGGAAGAAAACATGCTCAATACTAAAATATTTGGTGTTTTTCCTCAAAGATTCTGTAATGAGCAGTACACAATTCTAATGGTTGACAGTCTTTGAAACTCACTTTATAAAAGTAGAGGAAAACTATGATCAAAATGTCAATTTTACCCAAATTAATTTACAAATTTAATGCAATCCTGATCTAATTCCCAGAGATATCCTTCACATAAATAGAAACAAAAATCATAAAATTTGTCTGGAATCAAAAAGCTATGCAAAAGTCATACTGTGCAAAAAGAATAGAGTAGGAAGCATCTCATTCCCTGACCCCAACATATATTACAAAGCTGTAATAATCAAAACAGCATGGTACAGGCACAAAAATAGGCCTGTAGACCAATGGAATAGAAATAAACCCCAAAACATACAGACAACTAATTGTTGACAAAGGGCACAAGACATTCCAGTAGGAAAAAAAAAAAAGTCTCTTCAGCAAATGGAGCTGGAAAAACTGGATACCCACCTGCAGAAAAATGACACTGGACTCCTATCTCCCACTATTAACCAAAATCAACTCAAAATGGATCAAATTTCTAAATATAAAGCCTCAGTCTATAAAACTACCAGTGAAGAACACAGGAAAATCCCTGGAGACAGAGGACGCAAAGACATCTTAAACAAGACCCCCAAAGCATAGGCAATAAGCTCAAAAATAGGGATTTTTAACCTGTGATTACATCAGGTTATAATGCTTCTGCACACCAAAAGAAACAGTAATTAAAGTAAAGAAACAGCCCTCAAAATGGGAGAATTTATTAGGTTGTCAGGAAAGTCATGACATTTTATTTACATTTTTCTATGCGAAAATGCATTCTGACTTTCTCTGCAACTCAATATTTGCAAACTATGCCTCATATAAGGGACTAACAACCAGAATATACAGGGAACTCAAGTAGCTTACTCCCCCAAAAAGTCAATCCAATTAAAATATGGGTAAATGAGCTGAACAGATAACTCTCCAAGGAAGACATATGAACATCCCCCAAACATATGAAAAAATGCTCAACATACCTTATTATAAGGGAGGTGCAAATCAAAATCACAATTGAATACCATCTAACCCCAGTCAAAATGGATAAGATTAAAAAAAAATAAAGAATAAATGCTGGCGAGGATGCACTTAAAAAAATCTTCTATGTTGTTGGTGGAAATGTAAATTAATTGTGGAGAACAATACCGAGGTTTCTGAAAAACCTACAAATAGAACTACCATATGATCCAGCAATTCCAATCCTGGATATCTACCCAAAGGATAGGCATACACTCAGTTGGAAAAACACTTGCATATCTATGCTTATTGCGGCATTATTCATAATTGCTAAGATATGGAACCAATTCAAATGACCAAGAACAGGTGAATGGATTGAAGAAGTGTGGAACATATACACTATAGAATACCACTCAGTCCTAAAAAATAATGAGACCCTAGCATGTTTTAAATTGCAGAACATTATAGTTTCCCACTTAGTTCTGGGCCAAAATGACATTTTAAAAAATTTTCATCACCGACCTGTGGATGACCTTTAATAGCATCTGACATACTTGTGCATGTAGTTGGGAAGTTCTTATCTTGAAAACTTTATTTGCACGTATCCCCTTTTTGGGATGCTAACGAGCCTTTCAGGAAAACAAAACAAAACAAAAAACAACACAAAAAAATTCGGGTTTAAAAAAAGATGCTTCTTATTGACTACAATAAGCCCACTGAAACTAAAAATCAAAATGAAAATAGTGTACCTGAGAAGGAACTCACCCTAAGATAGAAGTAGCTTAGAATAGTGATCTGGCTACAACACCAAAACCTAGGTGTATTTGGGAGAGAAAAATAGGCTTCAGTCGGACCTGTGCTGACAGTGGAATCCATACTGTCTTCCTGGGACCTTATGCATGTCTTGGGGAAACACCAAAAGGCCAAACCTCAAAAGAGATGTATCATCACTGTTGACCCCAAAGGTTACAGAAATACACTTTTTGCTTGAATAAACTCAGGAACATCTCCCCATCAGTCACTAAATCTTGTCATGTGACTAGCAGCAATAGCCATATGCTTCTGTTTTTTCTGGTTGCTTTCTGTTTTTTCTGGCTTCCACTAGGGCACAGTGACCTCCTCAAGCAAAAGAAGTCCAATTGATTGCAGCCCACTGCTATTCAACTAAGAGGTGAGTGACTTCCATTTCAAGTGGATCACCGACTTCCAGGTGAGAAGTACAATCTTATGTTGATGAGTATCTTTGGGATTTGGAGAAAATGTATGAGGAAATAAACCAGGGAAAAGTGTGGTTGTTTTGCTAGCTAATAGGAGGTTTAAGAACAGAACTGAATAGTCTTGGCATTTCTAAGAGATTGACTCATACCCTTATTTATCCTTTTCTTCTTCTCTTCCCTTCATCCAGGAGTTGTGTCCTTTGGTCACCCTGTAGAGCAGTCACTTTAAGCTTTTAGCTTCCTCCAGCTAGCACACCAATATTTTATCCCATGGCACTTCTCCTGATTGCATGACATTCAGTGGATTTAGTTTTTCTTACTAGTTTTAAAGGACATAAATTTAAGAGGATCAAGAAAAAAATTGTTGCATTTTAAAGAAAGGGTTTCTGCCAAACTACTATTTAGATATTTGAACCCTTTTTTCACATTTACATCAGAAACTACAAAAACTTTCCTGATTTTGTCATTATTTTGTCAGAATAATTACACACTTATTAAATGCATGTAAAACCTTATCAAATCTTCTTAAATGTCATATAGACTTATTTTCCTTAAACTATGAATAAATTACAGCTTTTGGGAAAAAGGAAACAGACACCAAAATATCTACAAAATATATACCATGAACATATTGAATAGAATATGCAGTCACGTAACCAGGGAAGTAACAATGGTTTACATTATGAGCAATGATGAGGTAGTATTCTTTGCAAGACTCAGCTGAAGTTATTGGCCCACCCAACCACTAAGCCAGAGGAGGCAATAGCCACAAAACCTTATTATCCTCATGTGCTGGTTCTACCAAATCTTAAAGACAAATGGCAAGTGGCCTTTAGTCACAGAAGACTCTAAAGATTTGAAGAGAATGAAGATAATTCATTTCAAATCACATTAATCCGTGCAATAAAAAAAAAGAATAAAATATTGGCTGGTTCTTTATTAATATAATTGATAAAAGATCTACACCTTTAAATCAGGATAATATGCACAATTGTGAACAGAGACCGTAAGAATTATCTGTACCTTGGATAACAAGACTGACACTAGAAAATGATCACATCAATGTAGTGAGCAGACTTATTTGTAACAGAAAGAGGATTAAAAAACAACCTCCAGTCAGCTAGTGGTGTGGTGGTTAAGGCAGCTGGATTACCACATGGCTGACTGTGTGCTTCAAGTTTTAGGCCCAGGAGCTTGAGAAACAGGCTGGGTGCATGTGTGTGGGTGCTCAAGATCCCAAAAGAAGGTAGAATGGATTATGGCATGACCATCCTAATGAGAGAGTGTTTTCTCACTATTTCTCTCTGTCTCTCTTTCTGTTTCTCTTAGGCAAGTGCACATACCCTTGGTGGGAGGGGGGGACTCCATATTGTACATAAAAGCGTGAGAGTAGAAATATTTAAATACATGTACCTAGTCTAAACTAAATACATCTCCAGTTTCAAAGTTAGAAAGGAATATCCAATTATTATTGCAAAGATGCCCCAAAAGCAATCTTCAACTGAGATAAAAGTATAGTTCTGTCCTATTATAGTCCAAGACTGATGGGCAGGCTCCACTCCACAAAACTGTCTGGGGTCTAGGCTAGAAAGGTCACTTTACTACCTTCTGGGCATCACCATTACCTGCATGATACAAGTGAGTTTCCAGCCAGACTATCAGGTAAAACAGAAAAAAGAACACATGGAAAAGCCTGTCTTAGAGCCAAGTTCAAAGGACTTTTCTCTTCTGCTCATATCCTACTCTAAGAAGTAGAAAGCAAACTTTGTTTAAGAATGAGCAGGATTGGATTTAATAGCAGGGCTGTAAATAAACAAATGCATTTTATTCTTGGTTTGAGAGAAATGGGTGGTTGCATGGAGAAATAGCTAAATGGATGTTTGTGTATAAATACTATGTAATGAATTTGATCTAGTTGATGTACTGACCATTTTTTTTAGAATTACTTATTTATTTAATTTCATTTGTTATTATTATTTTTTAATTTGACCAGATAGAGACACACACATACACAGAGAAAGGGAAAGCAAGAGAGCAAGCCACCAGGTCCAGTACTTAAACCATGGTCAGCCATGTGGGAATCCAGCACCTTAACTGCCATGCCACGTGCTGGACCCCTGACTCTTTTTTTTAATGATATAAATTTAAAGGGCAGATTCTTAGCTGCTTTTGTCTTTGATCAATCTGCTTTCAACATTTTCCCACTAACATACTGGAAATGTGGGAGGCGGGTTTTATGATAACTGTTTGAGAATATCCTGATCTGAGAAGAGAAGGAATATGCCATTATTTGTAAGGCACTATATCCACAAGTGGAGTGCAAAAAGCATATGAGGGGACTTCAACAAAATTTGTGGAGAAATGGAATTAAAGTATGAGTTTATTTTGTTGCAAAAACATTTTCAAAATCCATGCATAGTTTTTCAAGGTATATATTTCCCATGAACTTTTTGAAGATCCCTTGCATTTAACCTAACTTTTTTGAACTAGATCATTTGAGATTCATAGAATCTGAGTGTCTAGCAGCAATAGCCATATGCTTCTGTTTTTTTCTGGTTGCATCAGAGCTCTGGCTTCCACTAGGGCACAGTGACTCCTCAAGCAAAAGAAGTCCACTTGATTGCAGCAGCACTGCTATTCAACTAAGAGGTGAGTGACTTCCATTTCAAGTGGATCACCGACTTCCAGGTGAGAAGTAGTACAATCTTATGTTGATGAGTATCTTTGGGATTTGAAGAAAATGTATGAGGAAGTAAACCAGGGAAAAGTGTCTCCCAATAAACTGATCTCTGCAACAACCAAATAAAGAGAATAGGATAGTCTCAGAAACAAGTCTACAGCTCTGTGGAGCTATTTGCAGTGGCAGGATGAAAACAGGATAACATCATTTTAAAAGTAGTTTTTATCAGTATTTCTTAGGGTCTTACGCTCATTTCACTGACAAGAGACTACTCCATTATATCTATAAAAATAAATGTCTTCTAGCACAGTTTTTATTTGTATGGCATTATTTCTTATGGGAAGCTGCACACGGTAAGAAAAATAGTCTTACACGCTGGTTCAACATAAACGTTTTGCAACCAGGCCAGTAGGTGTATACCTACTGCTTGTTAGCTTTGAACTTAGCCTGCTAGTTTAAACAGTTCAGTCTCAGTTTCCTTGTCAATAAAAGAGGTATTGTGTTTATTTTATAGTAGAATCTGTGGGTTAAATGAGAGGGCATATGGATAGCAATTAGCACAGTGCTCAGCATATGGTAAGTGGTCAATAAGCATTGGGCAGTTACTCATTAGTGTTGCCCCTTTGTGTGACTTGAGGGTTTAAGAATAATGATGATCATTTTTATAAATTATTGTGAAATACTGCTGTGGTCTCCTCTCAGGTCCACAATCTACAGTGTTTTTCATTAGTATTTAAATTACCTGTAAATATGTACACTTTCACAGCATTTCGAGATTATATTTTCCTATATGTTTCAGTGGTGACTGATGGTCAAAACATCTGAGACTCTGTCTGCTTGGGAAACTGGTAATGAAGCTTATAGAGCTTATTGAAAGTGCCATTTAACAAAATATATTAGCCCATTCCAAATGTCATCTCTTGCTCTACTGTATTTCAAGTTAAACGCCATGCAAAAACAGATCTAAAAGGCTCCATTACTTGCTTATTTTCAAGGGCATGAGGGAAATGTCACTGGTTTACTAAAACTAAAACCTAGCGTCTCTATAGTGCCTCTTAGACAAAATGGTGGAAACAAGCTAAGCGCAGAACAGTCCCTGATAACAATTCATCATTTATTGGGAATAATCGATGTTTTGTGATGTCCAAACTTCCTTTCAAAATGGAATCTGTTCATTTCATTATTTCAAGGCATTTTTTTTTTTGTATCCACTAATGTAACACTCCCTTCCACACTCAGTGGGGGAGATTTCTTTCTCCTGAAATGTCACCCTTCATAAATAAATGTAGTGCAAGCCTTCCATCACTGTAGTAGTTAAATGATGGCAAAGCTGAGCAATTGAAACAGAAAAAGAAGTCACCTTGACAGTCTTAGAACTGGGAAAAGCAGCTTAAGGCATCAGAGCTTTTATTAGAAATGAGTTGAGTGACTTTATATCTATTCACCAAACAAAATATATTTAAATAATATTCCAGCATTGAGCCAAACCATGGAAACTCTTTTGAATAGTCTTTTAATACTCTATCAATTACAACATATACATATTTTGGAAAATAAAGAAAAAAGTAAACCACAGTTTCTCTAGACGTTATGCATATTATTATCTTACTTTTTTAATAAAAATATGTCTCGAAAATAAAAATAAGTAAAGCGCTTGCTATTGACCCTTAGCACAAATTAAAATAACTCTTAAGGGTTTGGATTTTTGTTGTTGTTGTTATTATTGTTTCACATGCCATTATAGGTATTAGAAGACCAGTTAAATTATGCAATCTGGTATGTTTAGAGTTGTGTTTATTATTATCCAAAGTAGAAAAAAAAAAAAAAGACTATAAGAAATTTAGAAAAACAGCCTGCCACTTTAATATACAGATAATTGGAGCAGAATTTTTTTTCCTGATTAAACACATAATTTTCTTAAATTGCCATTTGTCATCACAAATGTAAACCTATTTTTGAAGTTTGTCCTTACAATATAGAAACCTTAGGAAATGGTGGCACTTTATGTAATAAAAGTTATTTTTTAAAATATCATTTGGAGTCACAAATATATAAAATATTTTATAACTTTTTGTTGGGGTAAAGACTTTATTTTAATTATCTGAACAGTAATTAAACCACCAACTCAATAATATTAAAATTTAAATTCCATGTAGGAAATATTGCATGACCCAACAAAGAGAATTAGAGAGGATTTTTGTAAAAAATTAGAATGCTCAGCCTTAATGTTTATTGCCTATCAAACAGATTTTCCCTAAATTTAATAAAATGTAATGTGTTCCTGCTTTGATGCATTAATATTTCCCATCACACTTTCAATGGTGTGGTGATTATTGCTTCAAAATTAAATTAGACAGAGGCAGAGCTCAAAGTCTAAATTCAAGAGCAGTTAACTTTCTGCATGACATTTTTTCTGGAAATGATAGAAATACAGAGAAAGATGCCAAAGTAACTCCATAAGGAATATGCCTTGTGGCATCCCACTAGGCAAGTGAAGTTCCTTCAGAAAATAGTTGCAGGGTGACTTGTTTTTTTTTGTTTGTTTGTTTGGTTTAGATAAATTAAATATCTTTTTATAGATTTATTTTATTTTTTTATTATTTTTTTTCACATGAGTTTTGCCAGAGAAAGAGAGAAAGAGAGAGAGAGAGAGAGAAAGCCGCCAGGTCCAAGACTCAAACCTTGGTCAGCCATGTGGGAATTCCAACACCTTAACCACCATGCCACCTGCTGACCCCAGGTGACTTGTTTTGATGAAAGCAATTAGAGACCCTTTTAGTAAGTTCAGGCCCCAGACCAACCAGAACTCTGTAAATCTTGCACACTGACTAGACATAACCAAGGAATCTTTGTCACAGGTGACCCAAAAGTGACTGCTCATATCTTACTGGACTTTCTGGGGACACCTGATCTTTGCACTGAAACCTCTAACATAGTTCTTAATGAAGAGTTTACTGCCTGTGTAGGACACTTGCAATTTCTCTCCAGTTTTACCCACGTATATTCATGTACATACCCATTCACTGATGCTTACATGCTGAGTTATAGGGATACGTGCCTTATTTTAAACATCCTTCCACTTGGACTTACTGTTATTTTTCTTTATGTATAACTCAATGGAAATAAAAGTTAATATCATAATGTTCTTGGTGTAGCACTTAAACTCCAGAACTAGCAGCTAGAATATTAGGAGATAAAATTATAAGACATTTTGGTTTCATTTATATATATTTTTTTCTCATATCTAAACTTTGAGTGTTTATTTACCAGTATATGTTAGTGGTGATTTTATTTACCAAAATTGAAAATAATGCTACACAGTATAACCCATACAAGCATACTCTTCAGGTAAATAAGGAGGGCTATTATTTTTAATCTTTTACAAAATGAGGTATATTGTTTCCTAAACATTTTTGTGGAGGGCCTATACATCAGGGTCTGTCTGTAGCTGAACTGGGATTGTTACCCAAATCAAAAGATCAGAAGAAAAGGGTAAAAATATTGAATGGGTCTAGATTTAATCAGAGGCTTAGGCTTGATCCTGAAAGTTCCATTAACATAAGTCTTGATGTACTTTGCTGAAAGCAAATTTTTAAAGGGCCAAATCTGAAAATTGTCTTCATATTTAAATGACCTTTAGAAACTATTACAATAAATCCATAAAACAGTTATATGCTGCTATAACATAATGGAGCCAATGGATATCTTGACATTTTTTTCCTCTGCATTATTCGTTTTTCTTCCATAAGCAATGCTATAAATTTTAAATATAATCACCTTTTTTTTTAAAAAAAGTATTTAACATAAAAATCAGCCTTTAGCATTGTTTAACCTGAATTTTACCAAATTATAAATGCCTTCATTTTCAGGCAAGCAGTGCACATTGTTTCTGATAGTCTATACAATTATTTCATTGCTTCTGCTAGACTGATTTATACTTGAAAAGCCAAAAGTACAATAAACTACTTCTTAGTTTAAATGATCTAAATAGTAAATTTAATTCTATATTTCACTTGGCATATGTAAATAAAGCCACTGATAACTTTTAAACATCTCCTTTGGGATGGCATCCTTTCTTTGGACACATGATCCCTAATGAAGTAACTCTAACATTGTTTCTAATTGCCTTGTCTCTACATAACCAATATAGTGATTATCAATCCACTACAGGATTGATTTAAAATTTCAGGTAATGTTTAAACCTGTGATAGTATGTATCTTTTCCATAAACCAAACTGGCAAATTAAACAATCTGGTTTCTTCATTTTATAGCATCACCTATAAAGTGACATACTAGAAGTAATTATTATTTCAACCCTTTCAACAAGGAAGTTCAGTGAGTGTTGTCTTCTGGTTATGTGTTGCTTAATTTTGGGTGTCATCTTGACTGAACGGAAGGTTAGCCAGAAAGCTTATGAAATGTTGTTTATAAGTGCGTCTGTGAGGGTATTGCCAGACAAGATTATAAGTCAGTGGGCTGAGAGAGGGCTGGGAGAGGAAGATGCACAGTCAGTGCAGGTGAGCACTATCCAATAGGCTGGAAACCAGGTTTTCCTAATTGGGGGTTCTTTTTTTTTTTTTTTTAAGAGGTTTTTGCCACAGGGCGCTTGTGCCCAGCACTATCCAATAGGCTGGAAACCAGGTTTTCCTAATTGGGGGTTCTTTTTTTTTTTTTTTTAAGAGGTTTTTGCCACAGGGCGCTTGTGCTCGCCAGAAAGAGAGATAGAAAGCGAGAAATCACCCCCCACGGGGGATGGCCATGCCACAATCCCTTCTCCTCCATACTCCTCTCAAAATCTTGGGTACACATGCACACGCACCTGGCGTGAGTTTAAGCCACCAGGTCCGGGACTCAAACCGCGGTGGAATACATGAGAGTTCAGCGACATAACCATTACGCTAACTGATGGTCCCTCTAATTGGAGAGTCTAAACAGAGGAAGTGGGATTCTGTTTCCGCTTCCCCTCTAGATTCTTCCTTCCAGAGCATGTTGGGTACTACACATCTGCCTCTTCACCACTAATCCTCCTCTTGACCCTTGGCTGTGTTTACTCCTGACAGCTTCTTTTCCCTGCACTCCTGCAGCTGAACAAACTCCAAATTCTCTAACCATTAGACTCAGAATTCACATGAGCTGCAACCCAAGCATCCCTTTCAGGTCCGACAGGAACTGCACCAACTTCCTTCTTCAAAGTCTTTTAGCTGTTTCTCCAGCTTGCAGACAAACTATTGTGGGACTTCTGCAACTTGTGATTGTGGGAGATAATTCCTATCATAATTCACTTCCTCCACATATGTACTTCTTCTGTTGGTTCTGTTTCTCTGGACAACCTTGACCAATATATGGCATAATTGCTTATAGCCTCTCCCTACGAAGCTTTGAAAAAGTGGAAACATTGCAAATGCCTAAGTAATCCAATAAAGCTTAGAATTATAAGAAATAATGTACTTTTTGTATCCCTTGATGAAGCTTATGTTTATGATATTGAATCATTATTCCTAGATTTCTACTTTTTTCTATTTCCTTAAGTAGAAAACAAACTTACTGTCCAGTTTAGGAGACCATGGAAGAAGCCCAATGTGAGTTCAAAGTATTTTGCATTTTTTCAGATTTTGACATGGCCAGTCTATTACAGGTCTATCATAAAAAAGTTACATGAATGCTCAGCTTTCAAAACTAAATTTTTTTCTGTTATTATGTATCAAATGAAATTACTGTTTTTATAGAAATCTTTCCAAGAGTACCACTGACACAGTGAGAGCCAATTGTTTAAGTAATAGAACTCATAAACCAGAAAAATCACATAGACTCTTGTGTTACATTTCACAAAACTTATTTTCCAATCGTACCACTGAAAGACTAACTACCTTGAGAGGAAGTTACCCAAAAGAAACACCTCCTGGTAGAGTAACCAATAAGAAACATGAATCATACCAAAAAAAGATACGACAATAATTAACAAATGCCACATGCAAATACTAGAGTCAACCCCCTCAGTAACGAGAAAACAAATTACATTTCAACATTTTTATTTAAAATGATTTTAACCTGATATATATTTGTTCACTCAGTCACTTTCACTCTGGTGAAGAAATGAAAGTTTCCATGATCTGAATACCCTCTTAATCCTTTAACCTAGTAGGATAAAAGTACTTTTTAAGTAAGTGTATTTGACTAGGAAACTACCCAAAATGAATAGCAATGATGATATCAACTTACCTTCTGGAACTTGCTTGACCTTAATTATTTCACTAAATTTTTACAACTGCTGAGTTACATACTACTGCTCTTATTTTAGAGATGAGAGAATCTGGGCTTTGAGAATGTAAATAGCTTGTACCAAGCAAAGAAGCTGAAGTGAAATCTGGGTTTTTCTGATTGCAGGGTCTAAGCTCAGAATCATTAATATGACCCACATGTCCTTTTAACCACTTGATCTTTCACTTTTACCTCTTTCAGGTGAATACTTACCTTAAAGTACTTCACAGAAGTCTGAGGTACAGGAAATTTAGCAGCATCCTTTCTTTCCTAGAATTAAGATTTCTGAATTTCACTAACTAGATTCAATATTTTCAGTATTAAAATAATGGGGAAGACAACCCCGTTGGCCAGAAGGCTAGTTACTATTTTATTACAATAGAGGATATGTTTGTGTTTCTGTTTAAGATACTGAGAATTAGGTCACTACCTACTGCATGAAAAGCAGCCATTGCTATTGCTAGCAAGCTGTTAACAGCAAGACCTTTTAGAATGTAAATACATTGTCTATTATACAGAACTTCCTACCAATACCATCATTGTTCCCTCCATATGTTCTTTCTCTAGGTGCTTAATGAGTTCCTACACATGAAAAATGACAAGGGAATCTGTCTGAGGAATAATTCCAGCAACCGTGGCATATGGAGGCATTGTTTTCAAGTCCCTTTGCCATGATTACTAGGCAAAGCAATAGGAATACCTGGCAGTAGTAGCCAAAACAATCTCCATCCCTTGCATGTCAGTTTCACTCTATTATCTGCAGCAAAACTCAGCTATTTTGTTAGGCTTTGTGCTGACAGTAAACAAGGCACAATTTCTGTTAGAATTTTCTATTGACCATCCCATAGTGAACATTTCTTTGCCACTGAGCTTAATTCCATGATTATATAAAAGAGATCATAAGGACTTTTACATTCAGTGCATTTCATTCTACACCATTTATAAAGTCCTCTGTGCTTCTGAGGAATATTTGTGAGGTTTCGCTGCCTGACAGGTCTTGCTTCAATGGAGACATTTGCCAATCTGTAGCTCTGCTCTTTCTCCTTTCAGATGAAGAACACGCTATCACTTTGAGACAAGGTGGTAGAACTATACAGGGAGAGAGATAGCAGTGACTTTCCATCCCCATATTTCTCCATATTCTTAAAGGTAGTGATTGTGAAAATGTCATTTCTTCTGCATTCCACCTACAGACAAGTATCCATCATCCATTTACCCATTGACAATTTTTTTGTTTGTTTTTTGTTTTGTTTTTTGTTTTTTCAAAATATGAAAGTCTAAATAGTTGACATGTAAATATTTTCTCAAAAATATTTAAAACCGGGAACCAGCAGTTAGCGTAATAGCTATGTCACTGGACTCCCACATAGTCGACCGCGGTTCGTGTCCTGGACCTGGTGGCTTAAAACTCACGCCGGGCACGTGTGCGTGAGTGCCCAAGATCCCGAGAGGAGAATGGAGGAGAAGGGATTGCGGCGTGACCATCCCCCCGGGGGGTGATTTCTTGCTTTCTGTCTCTATGTCTCTCTCTGTCTGTCTGGCGAGCGCACGCGCCCTACAATGAAAATCTCTCAAAAAAAAAAATTTAAAACCATATTGTCTCTGTTATAGAGTCACAAACAAAATGATAACAAATATTTTGATAATTATCTTTAAATTCAGTTTCTTGAAATTTTGATAGTTATTAACTGTCAAAAACTATGGAGGGAACCAGCAGTTAGCGTAATGGCTATGTCGCTGGACTCCCACGTAGTCGACCGCGGTTCATGTCCCGGACCCAGTGGCTTAAAACTCATGCCGGGCGCGTGTGCGTGCGTGCCCAAGATCCCGAGAGGAGAATGGAGGAGAAGGGATTGCAGCATGACCATCCCCCCTGGGGGGTGATTTCTCTCTTTCTGTCTCTATGTCTCTCTCTGTCTGTCTGGCGAGTGCACGCACCCTACAGTGAAAATCTCTCAAAAAAAAAAAAAAAAAAAAAATATGGAGTATGAGCAAATTTTTTTATATGTAAAGTAAATGTGGGAAAATGTAAAAATAAATAAATAATGTCCAAAAAACATAAAACAGTGTTTTTTACTTTGTTGTTCAAATCCACATATTTTTATCTGGAATACATTTTTTTGAGAGGTTTTTGTTATAGAGGTACATGCACTCGCCAGAAACACAGAGAGAAACAGAGAAACAGAAGGCGAGAAATCACTCCCCGGGGGATGGCCATGCAGCAATCCCATCTCCATTCTCCTCTCAGGATCTTGGGCATGCACGCACATGTGCCATTGCGTGAGTTTAAGCCACTGGGTCCAGGGCTCGAACCGCAGTCGATTACATGAGAGTCCAGCAACATAGCTATTATGCCAACTGCTGATCCCTCCGAAATACATTTTTTATAAAACAGTTCCTGGCAACAAAACCAAAATTAGGAGAATTTAAACATTATTTTCTAATGTTTATAATAGAACCAATTTTCCTCATAAAGTATCTATAAGGATCTAGTACACATGGTTTACTGAATACTGTTAAGAATGTAGCATTGGTAGGTAAGTACCATAATAAAATTAGCCAAGCATTCAAGATAAAAGGACTGACATTTTAGATCTAAACCCAAAATTAATTTTAAAAATATATTTCAAAATATCTTCCCAACCATTGTTAACATATTCCTTTATGCTTTCACACAGCAGTTTCCAGGAGTTCCACTTTTTGGTGTTTTTATACATCTTTCTATTGAGGCAGTTATCAATCATCTTCTTTCTCAATACAGTCTTTGCATTAACCCATGCCATTTGTCTGGCCAAGTTCCTTCCCCCAGCTGACATTGCAGTTTCTTTATTGCAAACTTGCTCACTGCCTCAAGAGGTCCCTCTTGTTTTTTGCCCTTCTCTTGTCTTTCCTATGTGAAGCTGTGTTTTGTTCCCAGTGATGCTTCAGAACAAGAGGCTTTCTCTTGGTTTCTTTCATTGTTATTTTCTATGTTTCTCATGTTGTTGGATCTTTGCTGATCAAGAAACTTATCCTTTGCCCTAGATCTGGGTTGCTTTCCATTCTGTCTTGACTCCTTTCTGAAGACTGAACATTTAGCTCTCATTTTCTCTCTCTCTGTCTTTATTATTATGTTCATATTTTTCCTTGCTCCCTTTCATATGTTTTCCTTTTCTTTGTTTTCTCTTCTTTCTTGCCTCCCTTCTCACTGTGTCGATCACGATCATCTCGTTGCCTATCTCTTCCTTGCTCTCTTGGGGAATAGTCCTCTCGTTTCTAGTCTCAGTCATTTCTTTGTCTTGGATCTCTTCCCCTCAGTTTGTCTTCTTCTTCGTTCTTCTTCCATTGGGAATCTCTATGACTAGCCTCTCTGTGCTATAAGAATCCTTTTCTTTTCTATAATCACGGTCGGAATAATTGCCCTCCTGGTCTCTGGATTGCCTCTTGAATGCTCCTCTTCCCTTTTCTCATGACCTGTTGACCTGGAAGTTGTTATGTGGCATATGGTAGCATGCCATCTTTCTTCACTAGATGGCCATGAGTTTGATTTCTGTGATGCTTAGAGTCATTGTCCAAGGTCTCTGTGACTTTTTCCCTTCTGCGGTACACTTTATTTTCTTTCATTTCATCATCATCCCTGCCCTTAGCATCAACGTCACTGTCTGCCTCTGGGTTTTCCTCTAGTTTCATACTGGTCTGGAGATGGCATTTCTCATGTAGCATTCTGTTTTCTGAACTTATTTCATCAGAGTAACCCCTTGAATTCTCCTTTATCCCAGCTCTGACTTCACGAAAGCAGCATTTAGGTACTTCCTCTTCACCGACTGTATGATTTAACAGGTGCCTACAAAACCCACTGAGATCTTTCTGCTTGCATCCAAATGTGCTTCTGGTGCAGCAGCCCTCTGTCCTCATTCTTCCTCTTCAGCTCTCTCCTGCAGATTTTTCTGATATGCATGTCACAAATGCTTCTTTATCATCAAATTTTCCCTTTTCTATTTCTCATTCTCTCTGTATTTTCTTTTCCATTCTTTTTCATTGTTCTATTTTTCTGATCTCAACTGCTTTTAGTAAGTTATGAATATACCTAAGCTTTTGATCTTTTCCCAAAAGCAATTTGGGATTATTTTCCTCCTTTTTTCCCGGTATTTCTTCATAAATACTGTCATATTCATACACAGTGGAATCTTCTGCCAGGGCCTTCTGGATTTCCAGTTTTGATTGTTTTATGGCCTGTTTCTTAGCAGTTTCCCACTGAAGGCTTTGACTCGCGGAAGTCTTACCTTATCTTGATAAACTGGGTTCTCCCAGCTACTTCTATAATATTCTTACCCTACTCGTGATCATCTTCAGAATCATTCCCAAATACAGACGGGTTTTGCAAAACAGGGTGCAATGGCTCTGTTTTCTTTGGCAAATTAAGCCCATACTGCCTGCCTGGAGTCCCATCTTCAACAAATATTACTAAGAGCATTTGTAAATTGAGTGGCTCGGTACTGCCTTCCATCACTTTTATCCAGCGCTGCCTACTAATATACATATTTACTTTACCAATTAAATGCTTTCCCACAGTTTAGTGTTTGGTGTTTTTGATAGTGAGAGAACTAATACAGGCTTCATTTGGTATCACCACTATTTTTCATCTAGCCATATTAATTAGTATGCAGTGATATCTTATTGTGGTCTTAATTTGCATTTCCAAAGTGGCTAATGGTTTTAAACTTGTTTCCAGGTGCTTATTTGCCATCTCTATATCCTCGTTAGTAAAATATTTATCTGTGTATCTTTTGCTAATTTTTTACCTGGATTATTAACTGTTGATTTCACCTGGATTTATAATTGTTAAATTTTGAGAGATTTTTATATATGCTACATGATGGTCTTTTATTAGATATAAGCCTGGAAAGTAGTTCTTTCCCAAGTCTGTCTTTTCAGTCTTTTCACATGATCTTGCACAAATCAAAAGTTTACTTTTTTATGAGGTTCAAATTACCATATTTTTCTTTTCATGAATCATGTTTTAGTCTCAAGTCAAAGAATTATTTCCTTGCCTCTATATTCTAAACATCTCCCTCCCCTCCTTTTATGAGACCTTTATAATAGTGTGTTTCATTTAAGGGCATATTCTACTTTGATATTTTTTTAAATTTTACTTTAAATAAGGTGTGAATTTTAGGTAAGGTTTTTTGGTTGGTTGATGGGTTCGTTGATCTTGCTCATGAGTACCCAAATGCCCCAGGAGTATTTGTTGAAAGTTTGACTTATTTTTCAAAGTTTATTCTAGCTATTATGGGAAGAATGCATTATAGTAAGGGTTGGAGTAGGGTGAACATCAAAACATTTTATTAATCTAGGTAAGAAATGATAGTAAATTTGATTTGGGTGATGGTGAGGAAGAGAAAGCAAAATAGATGCAGAGTATTTTTGACTATAGAGTAAATAACACTTGTTAATGGATTAGATATGGAGGTAAGAAGAAAAAAATTAACCATGACTCTTTTAAGAATTGAGATAAAAATCAAAAGTTCAGTTTTGTCCCTGTTCTGTTTGTATCATCAATTAGAAATCTGAGCAGAAATGTCAAGTGGGTGAGTGGAGTAACAAGATGGCATTCATGGGCAAGAGTAGGGCCAAAGATGCACATATAAGGAGTCATCAGAGTAAATAACATTACTTACAGAGAAAGTCTAGAGAAGAGAAAAATCTTTCATTGCTGTGCTGGATCAAGAAATATTTACATATGTAGATGTCCTGATATGATCAGTTGGGTCAACTACTAATCTAACTTAGTAAATCTCTAATTCTATTTACTTATGTTTGACATGAATATGTTTTTAAAATATTTTAATATATTTTATTGTAGACATTTATTATGTAACAAATTACTAATTATCTAATGAAATGATAGCAGAACTCAGGTTAGAACCTTGTATATGCCTCATTGCACCTGCAAAAGTAGAATCCAGTAAAATTAAAGACCTCATCTTGTCCTAAATTATGCTTGTCTTTCAAAGATAACCTCCATAAAATAAACAGAAGGTGCTGAGGAAAACTACCATTGACCCAACATCTTAAGTTTCTAGCATCAATAGTTATGAATCTAAGTGAAACCTTCAAAATTCTAATCAATTTTCACGTTTTCTCCATTCAAAGCAACTCTCAATGAGTAGATTAGTTCTAGAAACAGCAAAAAGAATCAAGTCTGTTTTGGAAAAAAAATCAAAACTTATTTCTAGGAATCCTTAGTCAAAGATATCAGTAGATGTTTATAGACTGAAAGAAAGGTGATTCAGGAATGACTGAGCCATTGAAAATGGAGAAGAGTTTAACTGAAAGTTTTAATGCGACTCACAGAGAACTCTATTATGAGCTCCAATTACTTTTAAAAATGTGCAAAAATGTGCTCTCATATGACAGCACTTTGCATATAGACTTATATAACTGTTAACTGGAAGTCATAAAGTGAGACATGGAAAATTCTAGTATAAATATTTTTTTTTAAATTCCTCTCAAAAGCAAAGCAAATAAAACAGCGAGCAGTGGTAGAATTACTATCCTGATTTCCATTTCATCGAGTGGTTTCGCAGAAAATAAAGAAGAAAAATGATAGAATCAAACTAAACTAACCAGAGAAAACCAGTCACTTGATTTTCACTTGAGTGTCCAAAGTTTGAAAGAATAATAAGGGTTGGACTATGGTACAAAGAGTTGGGTGTAGTCTAGTGTAGACTATGCAATAATTCCAAGTGACAGAATTCTTTTGACCACAGTATTAATACAGCTATAATAAAACATGACTGCCACATAATTACAAACAATACACATGTAAATGTCCATATGGTAGTTTTTCTAACTCGGTGAAGACTTTTGCCCTCAATAACAAGACATTTATTTATTTAGGAAAAATTGAACTGGAGTGGAAGAATCTCATTTTGTGATACCATCCCATGTGCTTTAGTAGTTGTATGAATATTCAAAAAGGAGTTCTGGTCAGCAGTTGGGAGCACAGAATGATTCTCTTGAGGTGCTGATATTGCTTATCCTTCTTATGTTTTTGCTTTTGTTTTTCTAGCCCACAGGATACATTAGCTCAATAAATAAACAGCATTGATTTACCTAGAGAATTCTCTCTGAGAATCTGACCTTTAGTCTTGACCTTATTTGTACACATGTAAATCAACAAGATGCCTATAGAAAATTACGGGTATCTTTGCATATTATCCATATGTTTTACAGCATTTTCCTATACAAGGCTTTAGGAAACTCCATGACTGATAACAAGTCAGTGCTAATGAGCAAGATTCAGACCTTATGTCCGGGATGTAAATCCTGCTCTAACCCTTAACTTTGTGACCTGTGCAAATTACTTAAACTCTGATTGCTTCAATTTCTCCATCAGCAAAACACAGATAGTAACAGCACCTAGTTCAGGAAGTTTCTATGAGGCTAAATGAGTCAAAATGTGTACAGGACTTAAAACCACATATGATACCTCCAAATGAATATTTGTAAAAACAAGTAATTAAAATAAATTATTGTTTTAGGCCAAGCTGCAATAACATGAACAAGTTGATGCTGTCACTCAGTAGTCTGAGGTCACATTGGAGACCTCATTCTGGGTCATAAATTCATTCTGGGTTCATTTGAACAAAATGCTGGATACAATGGCAGGTACCGATAGTCCCAGCTACTCAAGAAACTTAGGCAGGAGGGTTGCAACCAAGTGAGACTCTTGTAAAATAAAAGCATAAAGATAAAAATAAACTTATTGTTTTAATTTTGTCTTTAACTTGATACTACTAACTCACTTAGAGCTGGTCTTTTGAATAAAACAGTCCCATTTATAAGTAGGAATGAAAAGATGAAATATAACGCAATTAATGCTTAGAATAGTGTAATAGTGCAATATACTTATAATATTTACTCAAATCTGTGAATGTTTAAAAGACAAAGTGCCTGTAATCATTACAATATTAAATTCTTGTAGAAACCCTAGTGTAATATGACTTTGTTTTAATTAACAATTTAATGTTAGAACTTAATAGCTCTCACTGCTATAGAATGTTACACAGATTTCACCAAGATGGTCAAGAACCCATGCATTGTCTCTGGCACATTCTAATAATAATAGTAATAATATTAGAAAACATTTATCTAGTCCTTTATTTTTTTAATTACATAGAGCTAATCTTCACAGTAGTCCTGAGTGGCAGGGAAAAAAATAGATATTATTATTATTATTATTTAAATTTCACAAATAAGGAAACTGAGACCCAAAGAGTTTGAATAATTTGCCTCCCCAAATTTATCAGTTTGGAGCCTAGATTCCCTGCAGTACCCTCAGATAGTGCTAAAGTCATAAATCAAAAACTTTTGGGAACCAGCAGTTAGCGTAATGGCTATGTCGCTGGACTCCCACGTAGTCGACCGCGGTTCACGTCTCGGACCCGGTGGCTTAAATCTCACACCGGGCGCGTGTGCGTGCGTGCCCAAGATCCCGAGAGCAGAATGGAGGAGAAGGGATTGCGGCGTGACCATCCCCCCTGGGGGGTGATTTCTCGCTTTCTGTCTCTATGTCTCTCTCTGTCTGTCTGGCGAGCGTACGCACCCTATAGCGAAAACCTCTCCAAAAAAAGAAAAAAAAAATAAATCAAAAACTTAGCGAAAGGCGGGAACCAGCAGTTAGCGTAATGGCTATGTCGCTGGACTCCCACGTAGTCGACCGTAGTTCGTGTCCCGGACCCGGTGGCTTAAATCTCACGCCGGGCGCGTGTATGTGCGTGCCCAAGATCCCGAGAGGAGAATGGAGGAGAAGAGATTGCGGCGTGACCATCCCCCCTGGGGGGTGATTTCTCGCTTTCTGTCTCTATGTCTCTCTCTGTCTGTCTGGCGAGCGCACGCGCCCTATAGCGGAAAAAAAAAAACTTTTGCCATGGCCAACCGAGATTCAGGTCATGGACCTGGTAGCTTGCGTTCTCACTTTCCCTTTCTTTCTCTCTTTCTCGGTATCTCACAGCTCATGTTAAAAAATAATAATACAAAAAAAAAAAAAAGCCAACTTCTGTGACTATTATTCTTTATGTTCCTTTGAAACAAAGGAGGAGGTAAATGTTTTTTTCATGATGGGGAAAGTGGACAGGGTTTCTGTTTACAGTTGGGTGAGGGGGGCGCTGCACAGCCTAGACAGTGACATGTACAGAGCAGGCGATGGAAGTGGTGCTCCCCGAATCTGTGCCGTGCCCAGCATGCGGGACCACATGAGACACCTGGGAACCAACTACCTTTACTGATCTGAAAGCCTATGGCGGACGCAGCAAGCAGTGGTAGGATTGACATCCTGATTTCCATTTCATTGTGTGGTTTCACAGAAAAGAAAGAAGAAAAAAAGATGAAACCAAACAAAAGTAACTTTAGAGAAAATCTGTCACTCAGGTTGAATTTTTCTCTCACTTGAAGTTCTCCCCATCTATATTCAATTGAATAGAATGACATTTGATTGAACTGACTGGAAAAGAAAGTGACAAGACACATCCGGATTCAGGCTCTCAAATTTGGTTTATTGTTTAGTGCAGCAACCCCTGAAATTAAATGAACACATACAGGAGATTCATCATAATGCTATCTGTGGAATCCTGTTAAAGGCAGACAGTGCTATTACAAAGTCCTCCCACAGTTAACTCCCAAGATGGACTCCATATTCTATAAAATAGCACATTGAATTTCAGTGAGACTGGAGCTTTTTCTCCCTCCATTTTTCCACTTAAATTAGAAATCTCGTAATTGGATTTTAAAAAGCTCCTTGAGAAGTAATTATGTATAATCCATTTTCAAGTGTTCTTTCTTAGTAAACCTGCAAGAGACAAAAAGAGATATCTCATACCTTTCTTTTCTCAACTGCCACACAATCCTTTTTGAAACTGGTTCCGATAATGAGTCCTTTAAAAGAGTAAATGGGCCATTTTAACTTTTGAAAACGAAATAGGAATCACAAGACAATAAAAGGGGCTTAATGTTAGCCAGAGGTGAAATGTGGAGGGTGAAATGAGTTTCACATAAAATCATTAGAAACGCTACCAGAAATAATTAAGTCAATGAAAATCTTAAAAATCTATTACTGCTTAGAGATATTGATAGCATGCATCTGTAGCTATAATGAGAAAACAGCAAAGAATTCAAAAATTTCAAAAATCATCTTTGTAAGAGTTAGCACACAAAAAATTCACTAAGTAACCATTGAAGGTAAATAGAAAAGGCGATCAACACTAGGGGCATTTTTAGTCAAAAATCACTGACAGTAAAACAACAAAAACATTGTTCATGTACTCCAGAAGAAACAACTTTAACATGGTAATTTGAGTGTGTTACCTAATGCCTTCAAGGTAGGAAAGGAATGATTTCTGTAAGAATTTACCAAGAAACACTGACAATAGTGATGAGATAATATCCTTCTGCCATTTAGCAGCACAGAAATTACAAGGAGACATTTAATCCCTCAGATTGTTTAGCTGTGACACTTTTGATGCCTAGTAAAAAAAGATTTAACTATCATGCAGAAAACAAAAAAAAGCTTAACATGACATTGGCACTGCAAATCACAACCATGCTCCATTAGCCAGATTTTTTTAGCTTATATTTAACATTTCCAAGTAAGGAACAAGGTAGTCAATCAACAAGGAGTAAACTCAGTTCCTGGAAGGGTGCCTATGTACTGTAAATTAAATTATTGAATGATTCCTTTAATAAGCAATGTCTAGGCTGCCTGCTGCATCCCAGCACTGCTACACAATGAGATTACTGGTTGGAAAAGACTAAGACTGAACAAATTAGCTAGATGGCAAACTAATAAGCCATCCCAAAGGAAAGCAATGAAAGCTAAGGGAAGGGATATCTAAGTCTGTCTTGGCAGAAGTACACATTTGAAGGAAAGCTATGAATTTTTTTTTTCCTGAAATTGTTTTATCAAAAGAGAAGACTTTAGAAAAAATTATAGATAGATTGGGCTGGCAGGTGGCATGGTGGTTAAGGGCACTGGACTCCCACATGGCCAACCATGGTTCGAGTCCCAGGCCTGGTGGCGTGCTTTCTCACTTTCTCTCTCTCTCTCTGTTTTTCTCTGGTCAAATGAAAATAAGTAAATAAATCAATAAAATTAAAGAAGATAATTCTAAAAAAAAAAGATTATAGATAATACCCTCAGTAGAACTTTAAATGTATGTTAAATATAAAATCTTTTTTAGGGGGCCAGCAGTTGAAGTAATGGCTATGTCTCTGGACTCCCACGTAGTTGACCACGGTTTAAGTCCCAGACTCAGTGGCTTAAACTCATGCTGAGAACGTGTGCGTGCGTGCCCAAGATCTCAAGAGGAGAATGAGGAGGAGGGATTGTGGCATGGCCATCCCCCCCTGGGGGGTGATTTCTCGCTTTCTGTCTCTTTGTCACTCTCTGTCTTCCTGGCAAGTGCACTCACCCTATAGCAAAAACCTCTCAAAAAATAATTAATTAATTAATTAAAAATCTTTTTAAATCTATATAAAATATTTCAATTCAATCTGAAAAAATATCAGTTCTTTTCCCCATCTCTCTCTCTGTATATATTAGTGTTTGTATATATTAACATATGTAAATACATATGCTTATATATTCTATATAAACATACTAAGATTAAATATTTAATATTACCAATCCTTTGTAGACTCTGGAAGTGTCTCTCTCAGGAGTTTGGTTTGAAAAGAATTTGTTTCAAAACAATCTCACCAATACTAATTTTATGATAACAGCTTAGTATTCATTACCATCAGTTTCAACTTTACCATTGATTTTATGGTGGGAATATTAATTATCAGAAGATCTTGGTCACTCAACCTAAATACATGAGAAAAAGTTGCTAGAGAAAGGCTGGGGGAAGACAGAGGGTCCAGCCTCAGAGAGAAAGAGGTGTGTGAAGGAGCAGAGTGCATTCGGAGAACTACATGCAGAGACTTGGATGTGACAAGGTTACCAGCACAGCCACAAGTGGGGGGAAGACGGAGGCAGTAGGCAGGTCCGTTTGATACCTACTGAGTAGGTTTCATATGAACAAATGGAAGCCATTGAAGAATTTTAAGTTGACAAGTATCAAAATTAGAGTTGAAAAGATTACTCAAATAAACAAGTACACTTTGTATTTAAAGAGAATAAGACTAACATGTAGCCACTAGTAGTATGGGACTGAACAAAATCAAAATTCTTCATTTTTTCCCTGTATCTAACCCTGCAGTGTGACTTTGCAGCAACTCCCATCAGAAGTAGAACCTTTTTCCACTCCCAGAATATGAGCTGGCTTTGCTTCAGTCACTAGAATGAGGCCAAAGTAAAAGTGTGCCATTTATGAAGCAAGGCCTCTTTATGTCCATTCCCTCAGAATCTTGTTTCTGCTATAGGAACAGACTAGCCCGCTGGAGAATACTTCCATTTGGAAGTAGCCCAGTTGTTCCAGCTGAGTCTATCTTAGATCAGCTTATAGCCAGATACCCCAACACCTGTGAGAAAAAGTGCAGACAAACAGTGGAACTGCCTGCCCAGCCACAGTTACTAACAGAGATGGGAGTGAGTCCAGTCAAGACCAGCAGAACCTCTCAGCAGACCCATAGACTTGGGAGCAAGTATTTAATAATAAATACTTACTGCTTTATGCCATAGTATCTGGGATGGTGTGTTATAAAGAAGTGAGTAACTGATTGACTAGACTAACAAATCTCTTGTTGCTTTATGAATGGATACAAAGACAGAAAAATCTCACTTCTAGTTGAAAATAAGAATTAAACTTGCAGACTGGCCTATAGTCTAATGGTTAAAGATGACCAGCCACATGGTTGGAGTCCTAGTCCTAGCAAATTGAAAAACATGACGGGCACATGCATGTGTATTCCCAAAATATAGACTGGATGGAGAAATGAAGGAGAAGGGATTACAAATGACTTTGCCCTATCAAGGGGTACTTGGTTTCTCTGTCTCTCTGTTTCTTTATCTCTCTCTAGGAAGTGCATATACCCCCTGGCAATTAAAAAAAAGAGGAAAAATAAATCTTTAAACAGAATACAAAGTGCTTATTAAACTCCCTATTCTGTAAGTTATTTAGGCGTTACTGAAGCTCATAGTTATTAATATGATCTAACTTCCCCAAAACAATAGGCTTCTCTTTGGAGTATTGAACCTCCCTACTCTTCACAATACTTCCATTTTACTTTTGGCTAATTCTCTTGCCAGAATTGTCTTTCACCTTCAGTGCTTTATAGAATTTATCTGAATAACCTTTAGTTAGATTGTTAAAAAATCAGTTTTTTATGCTTCCCAGGAGAGAGATCCTTCAAAAAGAAGGTAAAGCTTATTACTTATATTTGATTCACTGCATTTTACACAGTTCTTGACACATATTAGGAGCACAAAAAAAAGTTTGATAATTAATGGATTTCTCTCTACGTGTATTTTTCTTCCTTCCCAAAACTTCTCTCCACTTTCCAAAACTATTTCTAATCTCTAATCCCTCCCCAGATTCATAAACATCAATTCCTTTTATTTTCCTTGTCCTTAGTCTTCCCAGAGTCTCATGACATACTCTTTTGAAGGAATATAACCCAACATCCAGCTACATACTATTACACAGGTTAACATCCTAGCTCTACCGTTTACTGTTATGCGACACTAGGGAAATTTCTTAACCTTTCCACATCCTAGTTTTCTTATCACAAAATGGTAATAACAGCAATACATATCATCAAGCAAGACTAAATAGAACATGTGAAGTACTTAGAATATGTGACACACCTAAGCACTCAAAATAAGCTAGCTTTTTTCCCTTCACCTTGCCTATTTCCATCCAAAGATGATCCAACTGTAACTGTTCATTTTCACCCATCCTTTGTCCAAACTAGAATGCACTGATAGAAAGTGACATATCTTTACCAATTAAATGCTCTACATTGTGCCCTAATTTTTTTGAGCTCTCAATATCCACAAACACCAAAGTTTTTTTCAAATATTTATTTCAAAAATTTCTTCAAATCTGTGTCAATGTCTTAGTACTATGGCCACTAGGCCTTTATGTCCCTTGGCTGTGTTGGTAAATTTCTCTCTAGCTGAATGCATCCTTGTTCATTTATCTCTTCTAACTGAAAAAAAAAATGTGTATTTGTCTCCCATATTAACCTTTCTACTTAATATTCTCATCCTCATCTTCTTCTTTCTCCAGGATGTTGATCCTCCATCCTTTCCTTTTTCAGTGCCTTCTCTGCAAACCCCTTTCACAAGCCTATAAACCTTTCTGGCCTCTCCTATCAGAAAACTATTTTCACTTAGTATGCTAAAGGTTACTCTTATCTTTCTTACAGCCATAGAGTTCTAGAAAAAGTGATTTTAAAAACCAGTACATTGGAGCCAGCAGGTGCCACAGTGGGTAAATGTTATATTCCCACGTGGCCAATAATAGTTTGAGTCCCAGACCCAGGGGCTTGAAAATCACACTGGATATGAGTGCATGCATGTTCAAAATCCTAAGAGGAAAATGGAGGAGAAAGAATCACTGTATGACAATCCCCTCTGGGGGGAGGGAGGTGCTTTCTCACTTTCCCTCTCCCTGTCTCTGTCTCCAGAGAGTTCATGTACCCTATGGTAAAAACAAAAATCAAATGAAAACAACCTGTTCTTCTTTCTCTTCTATTTAGCACACATACCAGCATGCCCAAGACATTTTACAACACATACTCTAAGAATTTATTATTTTCTATTGACATAATATTTACACATTGAAGAGCAAATAAAATTGCAATATTTTAAAGAACCACTCAGTTAAACACCACCTAATTAAACAGCACTCAATTAAAGAATCATTATTTAATAAGTGCTTACCATGCATTACCATTGCTGTGTTAATACCTTTATATGTATTAATTCATTGAAGCTTCACAATAATCCTATAAGGAAGATAAAGTATTTTCATTTTACAAATAAGGATACTGAGATATTAAATTCTCCCTTGTTTTTACTATTTATGATCTTGGACCTATAATTTAACTGCATAACTCGCAGTATCTCAGGCTCACACTGATAATCACTCAGGTGCTAAAGATTGCTGTTTAACTCATGATCTATCATACTACTGACACTGCTCTGTTGGAAGTCATCCAATACCTGGCATCAAATGCCTCTTCTTGGTTCTAATCCCATTAAATTTCCTATGGAATTTTGCCCTGCTTATTCTTCATACTTTTATGTATTTTTCCCACCTAAATACGAGCACCAATTCCTTCATCATTACTATTTTTTTCACTACTAGTTTCTTAATTTCTTTCTCATTCTCTCTCTTCTCCACCTCATTTCTTGCAACAGTGAAATGTAATAGTATTTTTTCCATATTAATGAAATGTACTCGCCTTCAATTCTGCCTCACTTATATAACCACTACCTTATTTTTTATTGTTAACTTTCTATTTCCACTTTTAAATCTCTTATTTACTTTCCAACACATTGAAATCTCTATTTTATAACAAGCATTTCATTGAAACTGCTCTTTCAAGACCAACAATAATCTCTAATTACAAATCCAATAAACCTGTTCAGTTCTTATCTAACATGATCTTCATGAATGTTTCATTGGCACTTTAAACTCTATAGGTTTAAAGAATGAATTCTTATGTCCACTTGCCTCTCAGCCTACTTTACCACCAACTATGTGTCTTGTTTTGGATTAAATCTTGATTAACCCATTTTAGTAGGTTCAGAACTTTCTGGTGTTCTCTTCTTCATGTCTCTTTCCTATCATTCCCCCCATCTCATTATTTCCACTTTGGAAAAAACAAACAAACAATCGAAAACTTCTTTGGTGGTTCTTAACCCTGGATACACATTGGAATCACCTGGAGAGTTTTGTAAAACACACCCATGCCTGTGACCCAGCTACAGTGAGTGACATACAGATAGCACTACTGCTGGACAGACTGGGGGCCACCTGGGCAGCCCAGGTTCAGCTCTTGGGCCAACCTGAACATACCACCTTAGTCTTTCCAGAGCCTCACGATGTACTCCTGTACATGTCTCTGTTCTAACTAACTGGAAGGCCAGGACAGGAGGATTGTGACACAGTAGATTACAGTCAAAAATACCTATCTCTGTCTCTCTCTCCCTATTTGTCTCTGTCACTTTCTGTTCCTCTGTTTCATAAAATTATATATCTATTTATTATATATATAAGCTATAGATATAGCTATCATATATATGTGTGTATATATGTGTATGTGTGTGTGTGTGTGTGTATATATATATATATATATATATATATATATATATGTAGTTGTTGGGAAAGTCATGACTTTTTTTTATGTTTTTCTATGCAAAACTGCATCATGACTTTCCTGATGACCCTGTGTATGTGTGTACGTGTGTGTGTGTATGTGTGTATTGGGTATGTGTGTGTATTGGGTGTATGTATGTGTGTGTATGTATCTTGCCCAGATTCTAATTCCAGACCTAATGAGAAATTCTCAGAGGCCTGCCCCATGGCCTAGTGGACCAGGGGTTACAGAGCCAGATGGTTGAGAACCAAATGCCACATGAACAGCTACTGAATTTAAATCCCAGTCCTAGTCACTTGAAAAAACATGCCAGGAGTGTGTGTGTTAGTGTGTGTGTGTGTGTGTGTGTGTACCCCAAATCCCAACAAGATGGAGAAATGGAAAAAAGATGGTGCCATTCTCATGTCCCATTAGGGGATGCATTTTCTCTCTCTCCCTTTCTCTCTCTGGCAGGCACATGCACCCTCTGACAATTAAAAAAAGAGAGAGAGAGGGAGATAGAATCTCAGAGAGTAAGGGCATGAGTGTTTTTTTAGACTCCTGAAGTCATTAGAATTGCAAACAAGTTAAGATTCATTATTTCACAGTTTCCTCGGTGTTATAGTTTAAGCTCAGACCCTCTCTGTAGCTCTCTCCTAGATTACTTTAATTTTCCCCAATTTCTCTTCATTTCTACATTCTCTCTTTAAGAATTTCTATCACATTTTTGGCTAAAATTTCTAATACCGCTTTGAACATTGTATTTCCCTGCTTATAATACCTCTAGAATACAATTTAATTGTTTTGCATAACAGATGGGATCTTCCAGGAAAATATTTAAGGTATAGTTCATACTACTTAGTAACTTTCAACATATTGAATAAAGAAAGATATGAACAAAGCAGAACAAATTCAAAACACTTATAATCTGTGTACCCACTTTTCCGTTGGTTAGCATAGCACCAAGCACAAGTAGGAAACTGAGAAAATATATCTTGAACTAATTTCAAATAGCATCTCTAAGGTTAAACTTAATGCTAATCTAGTCTAGTCAAATATGCTTGTGCTTGGTGAGAACTTAATAACTGACGATTTAATATCAAATAATTATAATGTCTACCTCACTCTTCTCAGAATCACCTAGTACAAGACAAAGCAACAAGGAAGAAATCATCAAGAAACCTTTAAGCTCATCTGTTGAAATCTTCCTTCTCCAAAGAATTCTATACACGAAACAATAGATGGAAAGACAGGAGGAAGGATAAAAGACCTTACTTTGATAACAATAATGGTGGTCTAGCGTGAGTTCTCTATATCTCACCCAACTTTTCAGTTTCTCTAAGCACAGTATCTAGTATGATTTTCATCCTTTCCTTTAATGTTAGTGAGTCAAAATGAGAAAAGACAGGATTGTTTAAAAATGCTGTTAATTTCTTTGCATATATTGCTTTCAGATAGTTGCATCATATGTGAATAGAGAAAATAATCGAAACTTTCAAAAACCAAGTCCCATTTCATTGCTTCATAAATGACTGTGCTTTTAGCTACTGTGTACCATTAAAAGTCAGAATCCAAGGCCAGAAGGTGGCGTAGTAGTTAAAGTGTTGAACTCCCCCCCTGGCTACTGTGGTTCACGTCCTGGACCCAGAGGCTTGAAACTCACATCGGGCATTGTGTATGTGTGTGTGTGTGTGTGTGTGTGTGTGTGTGTGTTCCCAAAATCCCAAGAGGGGAAGGGATTGTGGCATAGCCATCTCCTTTGGGGGATGATTTCTCACTTCCTTTTTCTCTCTGTCTCCGTCTCTCTGGCAAGCACATGTATCTTCTCTCAAAAAAAAAAAAAAAGTCACAATCTAATTGGGTAGCCTTGTGGGGTAGCACAAGATTTGCTGAGGGAAATAAAGAACAGGCTTGATAGGGACCAGCAGATGGTGTAATGGCTGCATCGCTGGACTTCCATGTAGCTGACCTCAGTTAAAGTCGTGGACCTGGTGGCTTAAACTCATGATGGGCGTGTGTACGTGTGTGCCCAAGATCCCGAGAGGAGAAAGAAGGAGAAGGGATTGTGGTGTGACGATCTCCCCGGAGGGTGATTTATTGCTTCTGTTTCTCTGTCTCTGTCTTTCTGGCGAGTGCACATATTCTATAGCAAAAACCTCTCCAAAAAGAAAAACAAAAACATATTTGAAATTCCTTTTTATTTCAACCATAGACAGATATTCCCAGATGTTTTCCTTTTATTAAAACCACTACAAAGTTTAAAATGATATATGTTATTGTATGGTGTTAAAACTGGAAGTTTCCACCATGTTAAGGCAACAAGACAGTATAAAAAAAATAAAATGGAGCCATAGAATGTTACTCCAAAAATAGAGGACTTCAAAAGAATAATCACAAATCAGTCATTCATTGGCCCATATTCTCATCTTCCAATCTATCATGTTCCAACATACTAAAATTGATAGATTAAAACTTAATTAAAAAGAATATTGGGACCAGCAGTTAGCATGGCTATGTCGCTGAACTCCCATGTAATCCACCGCAGTTTGAGTCCCAGACCCAGTGGCTTAAACTCATGCCGGGTGCATGTGCATGTGTGCCCAAGATCCCGAGAAGAGAATAGAGGAGAAGGGATTGTGGCATGGCCATCCCCCTTGGGGGATGATTTCTCACTTTCTGTATCTCTGTCTCTCTCTATCTCTCTGGCAAGTGCACGTGCCCTGTAGCAAAAACCTCTCCAAATTTAAAAAAAAAAAAAAGAATATGTAAGATGTTATTACTGGAGGAAGATGAGAAAAAGGTACACAGAAACTCTGTATGCACTTTTTCCTAAATTCTTGTGAATGTTGAACTCTTTCAAAATAAAAATATGTTTAAAAGTTTTAAATAGTCATATTTGTGATTCTGCTGTAGAGTGGTATATTTTCACATATATTTCAAAAAGATAAGTAGTGTATTATCTTTAACAATTTTCATAATAAAGCTAATTTTGCATACTGCAGGGAAATTTGTCAGTGGTACTCAGTCAAGATAAGGCCAGCAGTAAAGTGTAGATATAGCTATTTCAATTGTTTCCTAGCAAAAGAGTTCGTCAAATATTAGAACCTTGTGTAAATGGCAATATTTCCCATGGATCATTATTTTAAAGGATTGAAGATTTTAATTCCAGCTTCCCCAGAATTCAGAGGTTTTCCTGGATCATTATTAAAATGCTTTCAAAATAAAACACACAAAAAAGACATTCTCCAAATGTAACTTACAAAAGAGAGTCCATTTTATATCCCAATTTTATTCACCTTTTCTGAATAGTCACAACATTAATCTACTGGGCATAATCTAGTTAGTATAATTGAAATTCCATTTTGTTCTATTGATATGCATGTATTACACTTGTATATAATACAGAATTTCCAGTGTTATTTTTAAAGGATATACTTTAAAAAATGAGAAACATGATCTATAATTTCAAACAAACCTAGGACAAAGTCATAATTTCTAAAACAATATAGCTTTCCATTTTGCTTCAAATAAATTATTATAGTTGATGTAGAAACTCCAGCATAGCTGTTATTCCTTTCTTTATGATTCCATATATTTTGAACCCTTGCAAAATCCACTAAAAGCCATATAATTATTTTTATGCATAATTAAAATGAAAAGTAGGAAGTAATTCCATTCCATGTCCTTGGGGGACAGTCACAAGTGTTCTTTTACTTTAATTTTTTAACAAACTTTACACTTTTAATATTCCCAAAAAAGTCTGGGGCATGTATTGGTCTTTGAGTGTTGGTACAAACAGACCAAAGCTCTCCAAGGTGTGTAAGTCTCTGTCATAGAAACCAACATGTGCGTGATTGGCCATGTCAGTGAATTTTTAAAATTCAAAGTATTTCTACGCCTTCTCTAACATGATGGAACTTACAATAGGAAAATTTCTGAAGCATCTCCTGATTAGTCTAAATCAAGCAACACACATAAGCCCTTCCCTTTGCATTCCTTCAAACTATAGGTTTACAAGATAATATTACAGAATGACTATGCAATTTCCATTCTTCTCTCCCTTCACATCAGAAATAAAACAAAATAAATGTTGTATAAAATTATACATTCTGTAATAACTTAGAAAAAAAGATACATACATGTTTAAGGCCTTTAAATATTCATAAGACATTTCTGTAGAACTGAAAACCACAAATGTTAAAATGGCTATGAAAATATGGACAAAATACTGGCCTAAGAAATTGCATGAATGAGACAACTATAAGCAAATATTTATAAACTTGAGACCAAGGAAAATGAACAATTTTTTTTCTATCAACAGACTGAACAAACAAATATATAAGCATTCAAACAGCCATTGAGATCGAGCAAGAGACAGTCTTTTAAACTGAGAAAGAACAATTTTTAGAAAAAAAAAAGTGTTAGAAGAAATCTAGGTGAATAACGTTCACGCCAAGAAATCAGAAACGCACATGCATTCCTGGCAATTTTTCCAAACTGAAGGCTACCTAAGAACTTGACTGCTCACTGCTGATGTCTGTGGAAGGAAAAGTAAAAATAAAAATAAAATTTTAAATGAAAGGAAAAGCTAATTTACAAAAATAAAAAGAAAAAAGAAAGAAAGAAAGAAAGAGAAGAAAACTGAAATAGAGAGTGATCTAGAGGTACAAAGTATTATATAATGAAAATGGTAATCCAGTACTAACTGCTACCTATTTAATTGACAGCTGCAGTAGTATGTTAGCCTTGGGAAAATATGTCAGCTTGTCTATACATTCTTAAATGATGGATGTACTCAGATAACTATTACTTGTCAACAATAATTATTATCAATGGATATATATTTCCATTCCTTTAACAAAAGCAACTTTAAGATGTTAAAACGTGTAGGCTTTCAGAGTTCCAAGAATAGGATACAAATAAAATTATCTCAGTCTATGCCATGCCAGAGAAGTTCACAAAGGAAATGTCATTAAAGCCGTGTGCAGTCTCACTAGCCATTGAACACAGAACCCAGGAACACATCCATGACAGAAGGCCAGGGCATTCAGGAACTTTCAGAAACGGGAAAAGCAGTCACATCTGGACCCAAGCATCCAAAAGGTGACCATCTGTGGCATCACCCTGAAAACACCAATTCTTCGCAAACTCTGCAGACAGCAATTTCAAATTCTTTTAACAATTTTACAAGTTGGACACAGTTCAATTCTGAAGAAATCTCCATGATGCAGAAGTTCATGTCTAACATTTTAAGTCTTGATTTCAAGAGGAGGTTGGTTACAAACCATGAAATCCCTTGGAAATGGATCTGAAGCAACCCTTTCCGAGTGGTATAAAAATCTTTCAAGATCACCTCAGGAGTTAAGTTTCTATGTGTACAGTCAAAGTCATCAGCCTTGAGGATCACTTGATTTATCCTTGGTTAATGGGTTACCTTCAAAGGAAGAAGAAAATAGAATCAACATTTAGGACATAGTTGTTATCTTTAAACACAATTAGCAGAAATTAATAGGTAACACAAAGTGCTGTTATTTACTATATCAAATAATTTGCTAAATTGAAAGTTCAGGTATTTTTAATTTAGAAAAGTATACCTTTTATCCTCCTATTATTACACAATATTTTTAGGGCCACTTTCACCATTATCCAAATGACTTTATGTCCAGGTTGATTTCAGCCAGCCATGATATCTTCTCAGATCCAGAGAATGATTCTAGATCACTGTTCTTTTTTTTGGGGGTGGGGGGAGAGTTTTTTGCTATAGGGTAAGTGTGCTCGCCAGACAGAGACAGAGAGACACAAAGCAAGAAATCACTCTCCAGGGGGGATAGCCATGCTGCAATTCCTTCTCCTCCATTCCCCTCTCCGGATCTTGGGCACACACACACACGTGCCCGGTGTGAGTTTAAGTCACTGGGTCCGGGACTTGAACCACGGTCCACTACATGGGAGTCCAGCGACATAGCCATTACTCTAACTGTTGGTCCCAAGAATCACTGTTATTGTACAGTTGTGGTGGATGCAATCTCAGGACCTCAACTATATCAGACCAGGCCTCAGTAATAAAACAACTTTATTCAGAGTACTACAGTCAGATCACAGTTTCAACAAAACCCCAGGGAACTGACTCCATAAAAATTCATTCTTGAAATAGTTTTAAAATTAGGGCTTATTTGACCGAGTTATAGTTCAGAAAAATCACCTATTTATGAAGACCAAAAAAAAAAAAAAAAAACGAAGAGAAAAACAGTACAATCTCATAACAAATTTTAAAAGTGTCCCCCAATTCCCATATAATTAATTAGAATAGTGTTATTAATGCTATGTTAAATATTATTGAGAAAGATTTACACTGTCTTTTTATACCTAAAAAAGTCCAAAATTTATATATGGAAATAAAAACAAAAGTACTTGACACATACATATGCAAATCTGTATGTATCTATATATACATACATAGCTATAAAGACAGACAAACACACATTCAACGAAAGAGAGATTTCTTAAAGAATTTCTAATTCTATTCTATAGTCAGGCAGAGTATTTGGAAAGAGTTATCTAATAGTTCTTTTCTAGCAATGGCTATAACAGAAAGTAAAATTTTTAAATGATTGTGGATGCTTTGATTTTATTCCATTAAGTGACATAGTTTCTTATCCTTGGATAAAACATTTACAAGAAGTTTGCTTTTATTTATTTTATTTTCTGTTATTTACTGATCAACTATAAGAAACACAATTATTGAACAAAATAATAAACTAACTTCTAGAATTTGCTCTGTGATGACATGTCTCAAATTATAGTACAAAAGGGAGACATTATAAATTAGATCTAGGGCCAGCAGGTAGAGTGATGGTTAAGACGCTGGATCCCACATGGCCTACACCACAGTTCAAATTCTGGAAGTCAGCTACTTGAAAAATGCCGAGTGGGTGTACACACATGCCCAAAATCCAGAGAGGAGAAAGGAGAAGAAGGTAATGTGGAGTGGCCATCCCCCCAGGAAGTGATTTCTCACTTTCCCTCCCTCTCTCTCTGTCTCTCTGGTGAGCGAACCCACCCTATAGCAAAAATCTAAAAAGTAAATAAATGCATATATTAATTAATTAATTTTTTTTAAATACTAAGTCTAACCACACTGGTGCAGGTGGCAAAGAAAGCCTAGGGTTGGCCTCCTCAGGTGTGCCTGTGATCCTGGCTAGCTGGGAGGTGGGCATGGGAGAAATATAATGCGATGAGATCCTGTCAAGGATAACTTTCACTTCTCTTTCTCAATAAATAAATAAACTTTTAAGAATTTCAACAATGAATTTCATGCATGAAGGCATCCAACTTATTTCAGTCTTTGTTGTTAGCTTGCGTTCCTGAGAAGAGCATCTGTCTGCATAGTCGAGACATCTTATTGCCAAGCACAGAAGAAACCAAGGAAGGAATTGAACTGAATATGGAAAGTAATAAATGGATGAAGGGTTTGTAAACTTTAAGAGATTCCAGAAGCAGGAGATAGTTTAGGCAGGGCAATCTCATTATTAATTTGTCTGCCATTCAGTGGTAATTGTTAAAAATTTCTGTGAAAAGCTCCTCGATTGCATGTCTCTAAAGGAAGGTAGGGAGGAATTACAAATAGTCCCATGGACATTATGTCCTAGGTTGTTAATGGAGATGGCCAGTCACTGGAAAATACAGAAATATTAGTTTAATGGTAAACATTCCCCGTAAATATCAATTTCACACAATCTTTGTTTTCCATTAGCTGAGATTCACCTGCCTTTATGAAATTTCACTTAATAATAAGAAAAAACTATGAAACATAGTATGGGGAAATTTTATGTCTGAAATAAGTGCTGAAATGATAGGAAAAAAAGAGAGAGAAGGAAGGAAAGAGGAGATTGAGAGAACGACTGGCTTAGCTGCAGCAGGTATTAAGTATAGGTAGCTACATAAACATGGTGGAACTGAACTGAAGAAACTTGGGACAATGACTCTATAAAAGCAAATAACATGTCTTTAGTCACTTCAAGTCAAGCTTTTTAGCAATTTATTGGTGAGTATGGTAGATGCACTCATACACCTTTCTTTCAAGCTAAATATTTGATATTGCTGGTTTACATAAAGTTTGAGGAGTGATTCTCTCAACTATATATTAAAGCTTTGTTTCCACATAATTTTGCAAATAGACATCCAAATTTATAACACTAAAAGTTTATTTAACTAAAACAAATTTTTCTCCATCTCTGTAAAGAATAATGTATGTTTATGTGTATGCATTTATATAGATATACAACGTATTTTATATTTAATAAACACACACAAGCATATTAATACACACATAATTCTATAACAATTCATATCTTCAAAAATATCATAAATGCTCATTCTCATGACACTATTTTTCTATAGGATAAAATAAATGCCAGAGAAACAAAACTTAAGTAAGACTGATGGGCCTGCTGATGGTATGGAGGTTAAGGTGGCTGGATGCCACATGGCTGACTGCACTCGTTGAGTCTTGTATTAAGTGGTCTGAAAAACATGCCAAGTGTATGTGCATGTGTGCCCCAAATCCCCAAATCAGAGAGGAATAGAGAAGATATTGTAGAGTGACCATCCCCATGAAGGGGTCCGTTCTCAGTTTTCTTCCCTCTATCTCTCTCTGCCTCTCTCCAGCAAGCATACATGAAAGAAGTATTTATCTAAACAAGCATGTACTGAAGTATAACCAAAGTGACATTTGTCTCACTCTTCAAGTTTTGAGATTGTACGTCTGTGTGTGTTTAATATTTGCTACAGGGCATGTGTGCTCACCAGAGACAGACACAGAAAGGGCGAGTGATAAAGCATTCCCCAGCGAGGATGGCCACTCTGCAATCCTTCTCCTTCATTCTAATCTCAGGACTTTGGGAACACATGAACAAATAGTACCCAGTGTGATTTTCAAGCCCTGGGATCCAGGACTCAAACTAGATAGTCAGTACTGTGGATTCTAGCCACCTCAACCTCCAAGCCATCTGCTAGACCCTCACACTCAAGTTTTACACAATAGTCTTAGGTTACCAATGCTAAAAAAGAAAAAATAGCCCTACCACATTTTATGAGACAAAGATTAGGGAACAAATTATTTTTAATATCAGATGAAAGTGGACAGTCTGTTTTGAATTTTTTTTTAATTATTTAATTTGATCAGAAGACACATTGTGGGTCAGCATAAATAGCTCTGCATTTAGGTCACTGTGGGAGGAACACTAAGCATCATGGATGTGGCATGCAACCTCTGTGACCCTTAGTGTGCTTCTACGTTAAATGGGTATGATCCTGCTACCATCATGGCGCTGCTGTGAGGATCAAGTATTACAATGTTCATGGAAACACCTGGTTTGTCAACACTAAAGGTCTAGGGAAATGAACATTTTAGAATTAGATCTTGTTTTTTTGTTTGTTTGTTTTTGTTTGTTTGTTTTTTAGGGTTTTTTTATGCATGAATCTTTAAACAAGAGAGCAACTGAAAGTAGAATGAAAGGATCACACTAACAGACATTCAGTCAAGTTAAAGGACGACATTGAAGAAATTCAACCGAAAGCCAACTAATGGCTTGCCATTTTCAACATAGTATAGAGATAAACATGAATAAGCACCATCCTTGACAACCTCCAGGTTTATATCAAGTGAAATGACAAAACCAAAGGCTTAAAAAGATGTACAATATGATGGCTCAGTCTTGCTGTCACAAGATATAGCATATTGAACTACAATGTTGGAAATCATGTGACTGACCAAGGGCTCAGAACCTGAGTTGACCTGAAAACATGCCAGAAACAGCCCACACAAGCCAACGATCCTGACAACTGTGAAGGGAGAGCCAGGGGAAGAGGCTCACTGTGTTATGTAACCTTGTCAAGGATTTCTTTCTCTCTCTCTCTCTCTCTCTCTCTCTCTCTCTCTCTCTTGTTTATGAGCTGTCTCACATGGTAAAAATAAACTTTATACACACACACACACACACACACACACACACACACATGAGCTGATTCTGAATATAGGTACATTATCACCAATTTAAACTGCCTAATAGGCAAGGTTTAACTAACATTTTAAAGTAAAATTATTAACCAAAACAAAAATAAATCAGCCCTTATAAAATGCATATACCCATTTAACAATATATAAGTGACCCACATTTAAATTTTGGCATACTGGTTGGGGGGAGGGAGATGAATTAAATACCCTTTTATCCTTTGTAGGATATATATATATATATATATATATATATATATATATCAGGAAAATCCTGATTGCAAGAGTTGCTTAAATATTTATTGCTTAAATCTTTATACAATCCAACATTTAAAAATGTACAAGCAATTTTTAATATACCAGATTAACCATATTTTTAGAATGTACTACTATATGCTATATTTTCAGAATGTACTATTTTTTCCACTGAAGCCATATTTTTTACCAGAGGCCAGACAATAAAATTTTTACCTTCAAAGGAGGATTTTTAGCAAGTTTTCAGTAACTAAAATCAGGAGGTTGCAATAAAATCAGTTTTACAGGATAGGAAATAGCATTTGCTACCATGAATGCATAGTCTTCTAGTTCTGAGGGCAATAGATATAAAATATTGCAAGAGAGAGAGAAACGGTCCTACGATCATTATGATTATGCCTTGAGCTCTATACACTATAATCACTATCTCAGTAAATTTGCTTTTCCAAAGGCAATATTTTACACAGCTGTTCTTTTTAATGTAAATCTTACTGTGTGTGCCGCACAACAGCCAGTTTGATAAGTGAAACTAGTGGACTGGCTGCTGAACACATGCAAAATACAGAAATAATATTAACAGTTTTCATAGTCACAAACACAAAGCTATCCTGGTAATGATCCACCAGGATGTAGAAGCGAACCTCTTAACATTACACAAAAAGTACTAATTCTTTAAAATCAGAGCATCCACTTATCCCAGTCCAACAAATGTATTTATAAGGTCTTGAGTAGATTTCTCAAAAATTCATGCTAAAATCATGTCTTTAAGTCTGTTTGCCAATATAAGTTGAAAAAATAAAACCAGGTAAATTGTTCATGTGATGCTAGCCAAATTTGTACTTAAATTAAGTCAATCATTTTATACCGTTTCCATTTTACATCTTGAACATTATAAAATTTTCTTTGCCTATCTTCAAGTTAAAGTAAATTAGAAAAGTGGAGGAAAATTCAAGGATCTATCTCACCCCCCAAGTGCAAAATGTGTTTTTTAAAAATTCTAAAAATCATTGTATTATGAAGTCTAAAATCCCTTCTTTCCCTGTTCAAATCCTGCTGACTAGATTACCAGTGGGAGACAATATATTATTGTGAGGGACATAATGACAAATAGCTTGGGCTCTGTAGGCAGATTGCCTGGTTTAAAATCCCTGCCTTATCACTTTCTAACACTATGGGGTTGAATAAATTAATTAAACTCCCAGAGCCTTAGTCTCCCCAAGTGTAGTACAAGGATGATATCATTACCAGCCCTCATACATGGGCTATTGTGATTAAATCAGATAATCCCTGCAAAGTACCTGAGCCAGTAAATACCTTCTAAATATTACCATGTGGTAGCAGTGGTAATTCTCACAAAAGATACAAAGGGTGATGTAAGATACATATTGGAGGGAGATATTACTTCTTTCTCTACAAATATTGACTTAACTGAAGTTAATTTTCTGTTTCTTATAGAGATTTATCTTGCAATTTGTCATAATCTTGTCATATATCAAGAATGAAGCAACATTGTTTTGTCTGGTTTTGGGAATAACATTATCTTTTCAGATAAGGTAATAAAGCATAGTTGTTGCAAGATGTGTCCTGAAGGCTGGCTGTCTAGGTTCAATGCTCAGTTTTCCTGATGAGTTGAGATCTTGAGTAAAACAAGGAGACTATTAGTACCTACATTCTAGAGTTGTATGAGCTGAGAAGTACACAAATCAATAGGTCAAGTTCTTAGAACAGTGCCAGGCACCTAATGAGCACCACCTAATTATTATTTATACATGTCCATATTTTTAGGTGTCTGAATGCACTATACAGTTTTCATCTCTGATTATTTCTGATCATATACTAGTCTACTCAGATATATAATTCCATTCTTCCTAATTCTTTGTCTAATGGACTAGCCACCATCAGATGGAACATATATTTAGAAAGTCAGCATTGTATTTTATCTAGGTATAAAAAATAAATGTGATATGTCTATGCCAAAAAAATAGGCAGATTTTCAGATTGTCTGATTCTTCCATGATGGTTCTTCTGGTACTTTTATTCTTTGAGTTCTATTCCATATCCCAGACATATTTTGAATCTCAGTTGCTCAGTTTGCCAGCCTACACAAATTTGTGAGATCACTGCTAAATTCCACAGTATGAATGTGAATCTTATATGATATTAGCTCATTTACAAAATAATATATTCTCTTCTCCAGTGTGGTCATTATAACCTCATGAGGAGAAACTATTGACCAGTGTTTGTATTTCTGTGGATACAAAATGAGCCACACACACTGATAGAAGAGACAAAAGCATTATGAAAGTTACAGTCAATTTCACTTTAAAAAAAGTGTCAAATTTTCACTAAAATATCCATGTTATTAGAGAAATGTGTTTTTTGGACTGATGAACATCGTTTAAACTAGAAGGCAAGGAAATATAGCAATATTTCTGAGTGGAGTTAGCAGGATTAAATACCATATATGTCCAATCTTTACAATCTGGCTACTTAATTACATCATAAATAGGCACAATTTCAACCTAACATTTCAATAAGTTTAACTTATTCAATAAACGTAGAAGGAAAAATAGAACATCTTCATAATACTAAGTACCGATTTGAGTGAACTCTTCCTTTCTTGGAATATAATTGCTGCTTCACAGCAAATGTATTTTTTTAATGTAGCTCTTACAAGTACATGAATTAAGTGCTTGCTTTACTTTTTGTGTACTAAATGTGCAATTAAAACATCATTACTCTGCAGTAGCAGGTTTTCTCATTTAAGCTGGAGAAAAGATGCCATTAAGCTGGTCGTAACTGTACATGAACACACTTGTACTATCTGAAAGCACCTTATGTAATGAAGTATTACAAAATGAAAAACTCTTGCTTGGTCTAGAATATCTGTGCATGAGAAAACTGACCAGATAGTTTTCAGGTGCAGATGAGATACTATAAGGCAATGACATATGAACCACCTGCATTAATATGCCCAGCTATATTTTTTTAAATAAATTAAGCCTATATTTTACTTTCATAGTGAAGAAGTTGGTTCCTATAGACCTGAAAACCATTGTATTTTTATACCACAGTTTAATTCTCCCTTCAAAGAACTGCTAGTGTCAAATGGACTATTTTTTTTTTTGAACGTTTGGAATATTTCAGTTAGGGTCTGTATTTCCACTAAATGACCTTGAACTATTTACAGTAATCTGTTCTATAAGTTCCTGAAACTTTTAACAGCTTTGTATGAGTGGAAAGAAAGCATTTCTGTAGCCAATTGATTATATTTAGGTGTAACTCAGTGTGAGTGTCGGTGTGAAAAAAGGAAATGGAAAGACTCCCTGAACTGGGCATGTATACAATCTTCCTAGACTTCTAGATAGAACCAGAGCACCGCCATGACTGAGAAGCTCCAGTCAGGAGACCAGAGCTTTATACCAGTGCTGCTACCTGCTAATTTTAGAACTCGGGATAAATCACTTAATTAGCTATGAATCTCCAGAGTTCTTATCTGTCAAGTGAGCTCATTGGCCTCTGTGAACTTCCAACTTCCTCCTAGTCACCAATTACTAAGACTTTTACAGAACATTGTCTTTATCCCTTAATTTCACCAGCAAACTAACCACTATGTAGACTTAATTTTTCTAAAAGTCCTAATCATTATATTTGAATGCAGAACTAGTGAGTGTTTAGCCCAGATACATCTGTCAATGGCTTTCGGCTTCCTGTGCTGTGATGAAATCTCGACCGGAAAGGAATTGTTTGAACAGATGGACCGCACTATTTCTTGGAACTCGGAAGCTGTGGCGCGGCTGCCATGCACTCTTCTCTGTGACTCATGGAAGCGGACGACTGTTCACAGGGCCTTTTATACACACTCTTCCACTCAAAGGCAGATCAGCTCATTCTCTCTGGATGGCATTAACTGCTAGCAAAACAAAGTAGTCTCTGCTTTTTCCTTGAATAATTAACAATTTTCTTTTTCGGGGCCTCTCCTTCCCCTGACCTCTCAATATACACACTTTCTGTTTGTTGGGAAAAAAAAAAAAAAAAAAAATAGAAATATCCAAACAATCCTTCAGATGGGAAAATAACTATTTTAAATGCCTAAACAAAATCTGAATAATTTTTAATTATTAATTCCATATGTCAGCATAGTTCACACAGTTTTAGACTCAGTTGAGATTCTGAACTTAATTGGCATAGACTTAACCTGCTCAATTTGATACTGGTGCATTTTCTTAGACTTACCTCTCATTTATAAAGGACTAATTTGAATCGATAGGTTTTATACACTTTCTGCTATAAAGCTATACTTTAAGAGTTTAAATCTGGTCAAGAATTCTAGTTATTAAGATTTTTCAGCATTACTACATGTGCAGGCAAGCAGAAGTAAGCTGTAAAAATTGTGCTTAAAAATTGAGTTTAAGATCAGTAGAGTTTGGGGAGAAAAAGGTTAAAACTCAGAAGAAATTCTTTATAGTAACCTAGAGATTATCAGAGAGCAGCATTTTCCTCTTACTAGCTGATGAATTACAAATACAAATGGCTCTAGGTAGCAATGGTTCTTTGAGACACCAATCTGAATGAAGAGCATATTAAAGTCACTTTGAAAAGGACCTGATGTAACTGTGGAAGGAGGAAGTTACTTAATGACTGTGTCACATTTCTGTGCCTGTGACTTGGTTATTAAGTGATCTGGTCAATAAGTAAGGAACTTAAAGGTAAATGTCTCGTGGTGTGTCACAGTGCCATTGTGTATTTTTCAGAAGATTACACGTGATACCACACTAGGATAATAATTTTGTCCATATGAAAACCATACATTAGATAGACACCAGAAAGTGACAAGACATACCACCATAATATAAATCTAGTGTAATGTTTGAGTTTATTCTGAATACTACTACAGGTGCACAGTAAAGTACAAGTTTATAAACAAAATATACAGCCTTATGTGATTGCAAACACATTGTATAGAGAATACTGACTGTGGGGATGAAACAAAGATCGAGAAGGGATTCCCAAGACCCACACAGACTCCCCATGCTGGAGACTGGTTGTAAGAGCAGGAAGCTGCTGTTAAACAAGTGAGGACTAACTTGACCAGCAGTTTTCAAAAACATGCCAGTAGCAGCAGATACTCTCTACTTTCCATCCCTATATATATATATATATATATATATAGAGAGAGAGAGAGAGAGAGAGAGAGGTTTTTGCTATAGGGCATGTGCACTTGCCAAAAAGACAGAGAGAGACAGAAAGCAAGAAATTACCCCCATGGAGGATGGCCACACTGCAATTCCTTCTCCTCCATTCTCCTCCTGGGATATTGGGCACGCATGCACACATGCCCAGAGTGAGTTTAAGCCACTGGGTCCGGGACTCAAACTGCAGTTGACTACATGGGAATCCAGCGACATAGACATTATGCCAATTGCTGGTCCCTTCCCAATATTCTTTCATTAAATTAAATTTGGAGATAATTCCATGTGTGGTAGAACATTAACAGAAATGTTCCTTTTTATAAGTCACAAAATTGAAATGTATTTTAAGAAGGACATGGCAACACAGACACTAGTGTTTAACTTCATGGGTGCTTTCGCTTCTTTCTCCACACCTTATCCTGCTTCCAGTTTATTGGAAGTCCAGGTGCACTCCTGCCCTACCTGAGATTTCTTAATAATAATGACAATTATAATCCAATAGTCTCAAATTTCTAAAGGTGATCAAAATATGAATCTTTTGTAAGGATTTATTTTATTTAACTTTATTAATTCATTTTCATTTATTTTTTCTTAATTTGACCAGAGAGAGACACAGTGAGAGAGAGAGAGGGAAAGTGAGAAAGCAAGCCACCAGGTCCGGTATTCAAACTGCGGTCAGTCATGTGGGAATCCAGTGCCTTCAACCACTATACCACCTGCTGGCCCTCAAAATATGAATCTTTAAATCTAGCTCTTTGTAATTGCTTAGACTCAGGTATAGCATAACATCCAATTATGGGACAATTTAAATACATAAAGTATGAACATTGGTTAAGAAGGAAGTCTTTATTTGGTTTATGGAGATTAAGTGAAAGCCTGATGGCTCAGTACTTTTATTTTTTATTTTTTATTCTTTGAGAGGTTTTTGCTATAGGGTGTGTGCGCTCGCCAGACAGACAGAGAGAGACAGAGAGACAGAAAGCGAGAAATCACCCCCCGGGGGAATGGCCACACCATAATCCCTTCTCCTCCATTCTCCTCTCGGGATCTTGGGCATGCACACACACGCGCCCGGCGTGAGTTTTAAGCCTCTGGCCCCGGGATGAGAACCGCAGTCGACTACGTGGGAGTCCAGCGACATAGCCATTACGCTAACTGCTGGTCCCATGACTCAGTACTTTTCATGACAACTTCCAAATAATAGACAGGTTGAATGCTATCAGACGACCAATAATGCACCCAGGGTTTTGTACTTTTTCATTTCCTAAACTTAGGAAAGCAGTACTACGACACCATTGTAGATGGCAATATCAGGGTCACAGTACTATACTGGCTCTTCTGAGCAATTTATTCAGTGTTGGGTCTCACATCATTTCAAAGAATTGTGTTCCGCCTCCTCCTTTTCTTTTTCTTTCTTTTTTTTTTTTTTAGAGAGATGTTTATTATAGGTGATGTGTGCTCACTGAAGAGACAGAGACAGAGAGAGAGACAGAAAGTGAGAAATCACCCCCAACGGGGGATGGCCACACCACAATCCCTTCTCCTCCATTCTCCTCTTGAGTTTTGGGCATGCATGCACACATGCCGGGCATGAGTTTCAAGCCTCTGGATGCGGGGTGTCCAGTTATGTAACCATTACATCATCCCTGATCCCTGCACCCTTTTTCATAAAAGATAATTCAACACTTTTGTTCACTGATCACTGAGGCAGTTCTATGCCCACTGATCCCTAAAGCCACAAGAAGTTCATCATGTCCCCTGACACCTGAGCACCTTGGAATGCTAATGGTAACTATAAGAAAGAGTAGGAACATAGTTAATCCTATTAACAAGGTGTACACACCTGCCGCTCTGAGAAATAAATAGAGCCGTGAGCTCATTTCTGGAGTTGCTTTGAATCTTTACTTCTCAAGGAAACTTCTGTCCCTTCCTTAGAATCCGACCAACACTAGGATTCGCCACAACCAGTGCCCCAACGTGGAGCCAGAATTTTTTGAATGTGGAAAAATCAAAAATTGTCATCAGGCACAGCAGAAACCTTCTCTTTCTACTTCTCCTTTCGAACTTGAAGAGTGTTACACGTTTGCCTAAGGAACAAACACATGTCAGGTACTCCACTGTTGAATAGATTACTGGAAGGAAACTGGGAGAAAAGGAACATTTCAACAAGCATAATGAGACAGCAAGACAATAACTTCTTTTACCTCCAAAAAAACTCACAACGGGGCGAATTTTGTAACTCTCCTAGAGGATTATAAACTCTTAGTACATTATGTTTAATTTTAGGGAAACATATACACATTAATGCCACCTAAAAGAAACAGCTTTTCTGAGAAATTGAAACAAGGGTAGAAAGCATTTCTGAAGATAATTTTGGAAGCATTTTGCATAAACCTAAGAAAAAAGATCATTAAGATTAAGGTAGAAAGTACACAGAAATCAGTGGATACCCATTTCAACATAAAGGTGCAAAAAGTTATAAAGACAACAAAAGAGGTTTTCAAATAGTTTGAGGAAATTGTGGATTATGAAAAAACTTTTTATGCTTTCAAAATTATGCTGCACCAAAGTAAACTTGCTTTTAATTTCATTTCCCACAAACTTCTTGAAGTCTCTTTGTATTATGTAAAAATAGTCCATTAAAATTCAAGACTTAATATTTGCAGGTTTAACAATTCATTTGCCTGTGTATCCATGTCTATAGTAATTCATAATTTGCTGAGGCATGAATTTGAATCACATACACTTAAGTTTGGTAAATGAGACCAACTCATTTAATGAATGCATAGGTGTAATCACCCATGGACATTCACTTTTCAAGGCCATTTTGCTCTTACTCATTATCATCTGTGTAATCCTCATTAAGAGTCTGCAAGGGATCAATGACATTTTTTCCATTGTGATTTATGACATTTTACAGCTCTAGATAGACTTTCAAAGGTTTTCTTTATACTGTTTTTCCCAAATTACTTCAAAGGTATAAAAATGCACTATTTCAGTTTGAGATATTTGAATAATTTAATATTTGAGAGAAAAATATGCACAATAATAATACATAATAATTAACCATATAAAAAAGTAACTAGTAACTTAGACTCAGAAAACAGTGTTTTGGGTAATATGAAAAGTAAAATAAAACATTTCCTACATTAACTTGAGAGGTCAGAATAGGTATAACAAATAGCAGAGAAAAGACTAACCATGTCATAGTAGAAAAAGATATTTCCCAACTTTGTAAAGATTTTGAGTTTTGAGCACTAAGAATAGACTTCTTCATCCCATCACTGCTAAGCTTGGTTTCTCTCTATCAAACCAAAAACTGTAAGAGTAAAATGATGTTCTGAGGAAGAGCAGATTATTGTGTTCTATTCACCAGAGCTAGCTGACTTTATGCAGATATGTCAGAACCGAGATATACAGACATGACTCGCAGTGGACACACATGACTGAAGAATCATGATGAACTTTAAGAAAATTTAGAAGACCTGGCTATTTTTTAGAGAAAGAAAGCAGATAGAGAGATATACCACTTAAGCGTTCCTCATTCTCCATTTTCTTTGCATTGTTCAAAACACACACACAAAAAATTCAAATAATGTTCTCTAATTTCTTTTGTCTTCACTGAATACTTTTAAGAAGAGCCTAAGCTTTTCCCTGATGTTTTATCCCTGATTAGCTTCTAGTCATCTTTCTTTCTTTCTTTTCTTTTATTATATTTAAATGTATTTATTTACATTAATTCACTATACATCATTGCAGCATACAAAATGAGATTTTTCCTTCCAGAATACACTGTATATTGGCTCAATCAAGCACATCAACATACATGTTACTGTCAACAAATGATTTTCCATTTCTTGCTTCCTGTATATTTTCCTTTTTTTCCATCCTTGATTCCCTATCTCTCACCCTCTGCCATGTCCCACCCTCCTCCCACATTGCCTCTGGTATCCATGGTTGCTTTCTATGCCTTTTCTCCCTCATTTTATTGATTTGCTAAAGAACTTAATTAATCCAAATATTTTTGTTAGCAAGCCATCTTTCTAACCTGGTCACTGCTTTCTGACCCATTGTCATTCTCTTAATCAAGGTCTTCATCCCAGCTGGTTTGTAAATTGCAATACATTCCTGATTGTCTTGTCCCTTATAGTTCTTTCTCCACTTTGCCACCATCATCTTAAGAAAAATCTGTAATAGTATCTTACTATAGAAAGAAATCTAAACTATTATTTATTATATGAGGTCTATCATCACAAGACCCCAACTAACCCAGCTTCATCTTCTTTTATTTCCAATGCCTTCAAAGAAATACACATGCTCAACTATACCTGTGCCTAACTATGTAATATTCTTAGGATCTGATATGCCCGTTATGTCTCCTTATCTTTGTGAACATTATAGCTCTGCCTAAAATACATTTGTTTCACACTACCCCTTCAAGGGAAAAAGAAAAAAAACTAAAGTTATCACTTTGTGATTCATCCACCTAGCACTTTGTCATATTTCTATTATAATACATACGTCGTTATATTATGATTAGTGTGATTATCTGTTAACCTTTTCTCTCACTAAACTATGAGGTACCGAAAAAAAGATTATTAGCATAAATTTTGTTTACTCAGTGCTAAGCAGTATTTTAGGCACATATATAATGCCTAATAACCTAATATTTATTAAATGAAATATTGAAAAAATGGAAGGATGGCTAGGTGGATGGATGGATAAATGGACATGTGAATGAATGAATGCATGAATGAAAATAAGGGAAAGAACGATAAGTAATTTCAGAACATGGAAAACTAGAGCTATATTTGGATTTTCTATAAACAGCAAAGGGAATAATTAGATGACCCAAGAGGTCAGTTCTTCCATTTTTAATTTTTCTAGGATTATTCCCATGATTCTGTGATTTTAGAATTTGAAATTATAGATATGCATGGGTCCTGACATTCAGCTTCACATTTTCACCTCAGATATTTAAATTTATTCTCATTTGGAAAAGGTCTGATTTTTAAAACAAAATTAATTCATGAAAATAATAATGCAAGAAGATAATAGCAATCTGTGATGCTTTAATTGGTATTAGACGAACCACTTGGGATGTGGAAAATGTCCAAATAGATACATCAAGGTTGATGCTGGCATATTCATTGCAGTTAATACTTTAGTTAGAAATTACCCTAATTTTTTTTTTAAATCTACTTCTCTCTTGAGTCATTTCCATACTGCTGCTTAACACTGCCAGGAAATTTCTCTCACGAAATATTTTGTGGTGACAAGTATCCTACAGCAAGGAATTACATGCTCACTTGACATCAGATAAAGTGGTACAAATGAAACAGCATCCAATTTCTTATAACATAGTACACAAATACCACGATGACTGACCCACCACTACCACCTCCAAATGATATTATGCATGCAACTGCACACAGAAATAATTATATATTCTTATATATTGTAATTATATATAACCCTATGTTTGCAGAGTCCTGACCTGACCTCCCCCCTCCTCCTTTCTTCCCTCTTGAATCTGGAGACTGGCATTTTAAAAGACAAAGAGAAGTTCATTTTTATATTGACAAAATTATTGCATGTTTTTTTGGTCTAGATCAGAATGTCGAAGACGGCTGACCATTCTACTCCTCAAGGAAACCTGGAAGACTCTTTATCTTTCCCTTGTTTCTATCTCACCCATCATAATCTTTGGCATCAGTAGACAACTTGGTTCACATTCATTTTCTCCTGTGAAATCTGCAGAATTTTTTCTGTATTATATTCCCTCTTTAGTATGTACTGCTATTAGTCTTTATTACTATTATCCCCAGTTTACAGTTGAGGAAACTGAAGCTTAAATTACATGAAACTTCTCAAATGCATCCAGGTAGTCAGTCATAGTCTGGGAAATAGGATCCCTGTTTGGGGCTTCACACCCAGTGAAACAGGCCCCATGTTTCAGATTCTTCCAGTCATCCATCTGATTAATATTTCCTGAAACTTATTAAGTGCTAGGCACTAACCTATGTGTGAGAAAATAAAAAAGAGAAGAAAAACCATTGCCTCTGTGGAACTATGTAAAGAGTTAGATAAACAGACATGAGAAGCAACATTCTACTGTGTTGTAGGTTATAGCAAGAGAAAAAGTCAAAAGGAAGAGAAGGATTTTTGAGGCAGGAATCTACAATTTTAGTTGGCATAGACAGAGTAGTGAGGTTTCAGTAAAACTCCAAAGATAAGGGAGCCAAGCTGAAAGCTGCCCAGGCACATTTCTCAGCGGAACATTTCTCTCAGTGGGTACAGCATAAGTGCAAGTGATCTCAGACAAGAAACGTCAGAAGGGCAGGATGGCTGCAGTGGACTACACAAGGAGAAAAGTAGTAGGAGCTGAGGGCATGGAGGTTTGTCCATTTGTCTGTCTGTCTGTCTGTCTGTATCTATTTATTTATTTATTTATTTATTTAATAAATGTTGTGTTCCTATGTTACTTAGGATAAACTGTAAGCTACAATGAATTACCAGTAATACACACAACTTCATAACCTTATCCCTTGAAAACCCTGGAAGCTGGAACTGGGGAGAGCTCGATGGATACCAAAAAACACTTAGACCTCTTTTTAGGATCCTTGGAAGCCACTATTCTTCCTGTTCAGACATTGATGACTTTTAACATTTTAATAAAGGAGAGCATGGTAAGTAAATGAGTGTGTGTGTGTGTGTGTGTGTGTGTGTGTGTGAGTGTGTGTGTGTGTGTGTTGAGAGGCCAGAGAAGTTTTTCTTAGTAAATGTTTTCAGATGAATGATGGAAAACAATTCTTGAATGCATGACATGTATACACTCAAAAGCTCTCTAGATTAGGACATTCCCTAGTATAGGAAGCCCACCTAGAACAAGGTGGCCTCTCTTTATCACTATAGCATTTGGTTTTTCCTGTGAGGAAGGTTTTGAAGGAATACAACCCTGATCTACTCAGTTGTTCTTGGATAAATAAAGAGAAGTATGAATTCCATAATGAGAAAAAAATGACATTCTTGGCTTTTAAGAGGTTCTGAAAGGAAGAGATAGAGAAAAATCTAAAGTCATATTTGAAGAAGAGCATGGCAAAGTGATTTGAAATGTGTAGCAAAGGAAGACAAAAATTACAAGGTCAATTTAGATGTTTCCTACTCAAATATATATCTCCTAATTTGGAATAAACCTAAACTATTTGAAACCTAGAGTCTAGGTTTATTTCCAATTCCAGTGTTTACGAACTATGTAACTTTGGCAATCTCTTTACGCCTCAATCCTATCCTCTGTAAAATGAGGCTAATAATTAAACCAATCTCAAGGTATGGCTGTAGGATTAAACGAGCTATTTAGTATGGATACATATGACTAATGCTGGCCATAACAAGACCTCAGTAAATGTCATTTTTACTAAGACTAGTGAACAGGGAAGTGGTATGTAAGCATTAATGTAATCAGAAAGTTGTTGCATTGTTGTGATACTCCTAAATAATCTATCTCCGATCATTGGGTATTGCCCCTTTTTAAGAGTAATTTTTATTGAAAAGTCTTCTTTTGTAATATTATTCTACTTACTTTCTCTAGGTTAGTGTTGACATAGTTATCTTTCCCATTACTCTTTAATTTTTAATTATTTATCCTACAGTTTAGATGCATCTCTGTTAAATAGCATAGGCTTATGTTTTAATCTTTTGATCCAAATTGACAGTCTGTATTTGTTTTTTATTTGGATTATTTAGCCTATTTATACTCGAGAGAATCACTGAAATATTTAGGTTAGAATCTACCACCTTTCTGAGTGCATTCTGTTTATTCCACTTGTTCTAGATTCTTTTTCCCCCCTTTCTGACTTCATTTTCACTAAGTATTTTATTAACCCATTGTTTCTTTAGCTGGCTTGCAAACTATGTGCTCTTTTACAATTCTGTTGGTGGTTTTCACAGGGCAACAATTCTATTAGCTTTCTGGTATGTGCTATTTTTGCTTGTTCATGTTGCCTTATCCTCGTGTTTGCCTGATTACTTTTTAGTTCATGTTGGTTATTACATTTGGAAAATTGTTTTTGGAGCTATTGTGAGACTGGGGTTATAATCTGCCTTCAGAGCAGAATTCAGTCCAATTTCAGGTACCAAAGGATTCAGATTGAGCCTTATGAGGACTGTTTTACTTCTTTTTTTTTCAGTATATTATAATTTATTCTCTCAAAATAAATTTTAACACACTCATAGAAATATTCTTTATAATCCATTAAAGCAATTTATTATTTTTATATTACATTTAATCACATATATCTTTTTTATTTTATTTTTCTTTCATTCATTCATTCATTCCCTGAGCAGCATCACAGTATACAAAATGTGACTTCCCATTCAGAATAAACTGCATAATGACTTAATCATACATGTTATCATCAATAATTTTCCATTTCTAGTTTCATATATATACATATATTTCTCCCCTTTTTCTCACCTTCTGCCATATCCCACTCTCTTCCCACACTATCTCAGGTGTCTACAGTTGTTTTCCATTCCTTTTTTCCCCCATGTTTTATTGATCCACAAAATTTCTTAAATAATCTAACTACTTTCAATAGCAAGTTCAGCTGGTTTGTAAATATCTGTGAATACACGTCTGACTTTAGATGTGAAACTCTCAATAGAATGAATATACTATAAAGTAGCACCTAGCTGATGCTATATAGCTTACTATGGTCATTAAATAGGTATTTTTAATATTTTTTATTTCAAGAAAAGCAGTTTTAGCTTTAATAAATCAAAGAAATGCTAAAGAACTTTGTTTAAAACTTAAAGACAGGAAACAGGTTAGGATTAGTTCAAATAGTAGGTACATGAACCTATCAGCAGCTCAAGACAGGACAAAAATTCTTAAAACTGGAAAACAAAGCCTAGAAGAAAATCAGCAATGTTCTTCTTCTTTCTTTTTTTTTTTTTTTTTTAAAGTTTATTCATTTATATCTCCCATGGAAAGAAACAGAGAGAGACAGAGAGACAATCACATCCAACAATGTCCTCATGCTGTTAGTCATAATTCACCCACATTCTCCACCAGTCCTTATCACAGAAATGCATACAAGCTCTCCGTGCACCAAGGGAGGTCCTGGGACGCAAATCCAAGATATTTCCCATATGGGTCTAATTGCATATCACCATGCCACTGGTGACCTGGTTCCAGAGATCTCTTCTATTTCTAATTCCTTCTTATTTGCAAGTGTAGCACTTTGGGTTTCCAACTAGAAATAAGAAGCATTCAACAGGACTCCCCTTCTCTGAGATCCCTGGCCTACTATGATGGTCTCCTTAATTCTGCAGGTCTATCAATGCCTCTATCATTTGGTCTCTAAGACATTCCCTATAACAACTGTTTCGGTGGGTTAAGTGATTTCTGAAAGTAGACTAATCTCTCTTGTTCTTCATCCTCCCTTAGATTTTTGATCAACAACTCTTCGCTATTTTTTTTTTTATATTTTCAATGCCTCCAACATACAATCTTAAATTTTCCTAAACTCTTTGGTCTTTTGGGAGTTGGAGAATGGAACTTTGAAACTATTATCTGATTTATTACCAAAAGTGAAAATCAAGTTATTTACATTCAACCATCCTGAACTTGTTGATTAGTCTTCCACAAAAGTATGTTATATTTGAAGTATATTTTTAGTATTCACCCTTGTATATAGTACTTGTGTATTATAATCATGTTTGGGCAACATTTTTCTCCATACTTACTTTCATTTAATGTTTAAAATAGAGGTTAATGAGTAGGTACTAACTAGCCAATAATTAACTACTGGTTGGAGTCAGTTTATTTTCCAATTTGCCTGGGATTGTCCTGATTTACAGCTGTTGTCCTAATGTCCTTAGGTCTATTCCGGAAATATGTCCTAGTATAGACAGCAAATGATATCATCACCCACATACAGTAATTGCTCATACCATGGAAATTTAAATTTTAGTAAATAACTCCTCAAGGTTGAAGTCTTCAAAGTATAAGTGAATGGCTAATGCAAGAATTTCAGCCATGTAATAACTGAAAAAGGAACATTTATTGACACATAAGACATTTCTGAAATCCATTAAATTACATTAAATTGCTAAGAAATGTTTAAGGTTGGCATTGAAAACAGTTTCCTAGGTATAGCACTGCACTAACTTCAACCTCTCCAACATAAAGATGAGACACGGTGATTATTGTGTGAAAGACTATAATGTTATCAGTAGTGTTTTAGTCCAGGGTCATGAGCTCTGAGAATCACATTAAAGTGATGGCACACACTATTACCTTTGAGATAAAAGATTTGTTGTAACGAGGAGGTTAAATAGTCTTGTAAAATCTAGATCTATTTTAAAATACTGTAATATTGGAAATTTGTATTCTCTAGCATCTCCTTATGTTTACTGACTAGATTGTTTTTTTTATTATAATAAAAATTTCTACTAAGTTAGAATTTTCCCAATTTTAGCTAAAATTGAAAAATGGGAATAGGATAGGGACTTCAATTTTCTCCTTTTCCTTTCTTTATCGTGAATAATTAAAAGTTGGCTGAGATGTAACGTGTCCTACACATTCTGAACGTTGATCTACTGTGATGATGATGAAGACAATAATGATGAGTACATATCTGCAGAGAATCAACTATACAACAAGTATAATATAATTGTTAAGAACACGGAGTTAAAAACATCACCTAGTCATAGATTGTCCTGGTCTCGTGGCTATTTATTAACTGTGCAGCTCTTTTATTTCACTATTTAAAAAAAACTCAATTTCCTGACCTATAACTGGAGATAATCCATATCTCATCACACTTATGTGAAGATAAAATGTAATTATGCCTTTGCTAAGAATATAATAAGGAGCAAGTTTCATACATTCAAACCATACTGTGAAACAAATATTTTCAAACAAAAATTGTCTATGTAAGATTATTCCTATGTCTTCATTTTGAAACATCTCTTTCCAGTTTTTTTTGTTTTTGTTTTTCTGAGGACATTTCTTTATGCACAGTACAATACTACGGTTTTACAAGAACTCACAGTGAGTGAGTAAAAGTTTTCTTTTTCTATCTCTCCCTAATCAGCTATTGTTCTGTACAATTTATCTATTTGTAATTGGACCAATCATTGATACCACAGATCTTTTCAGATTATAAACTGTTATGGAAGTGACAAATTCTTCTTTCATTGGCTATGTTAAGATTAGTTTTGTTTTCAAAAATCCATCTTCATTAATTTCTGAGGAAAACAATTATTCTCATTATTCCATTGCTTTTACAAACTGTAAAATCTAATTATAGAATAAGGCATTAAATATTAATGCATTTCTGGTTCTTTGTAGCCATGCATTTCTTGTACAAAGTATAGGACAAAGTCCACTTTATTTTTAAAGATTAAATTACATAGAAGGAATATTATACACATAATGTCTTCTAAGAGCAAAAACTTACATATTAAAACATATTTTCGATGAAAAGCACTAGGGTTTAAAAAATGCTTAGATTTTATTTATTATTCCATAAATAGGAATTACTGATGACTGCTAATTGCTCAGTATCTATAAACACTTTCTGCATCAGTTTCGACTTCGTATTTTGTGATTTAGTGAGAACATTAATGTTGTAGTAATAGCAAAATGGTCAAGAGTGGCTCGCCATTCAAGAAAGCAATCATTTGCTGCTGCTATAACCACTCTTAAGTAACCTCATCTTAAATTGCTACAGGCAAACAACTACAAAAACTTAAATGAAAATGAAACACACACACACAAAGACACACACACAAAATAGTATATAGAACTCTAATAACACCCATTCCTAACTCTAATAACACCATGCCTCTCCTCTTACAGGGCACGTGCACTCACCAGAAAGACAGACAGAGACAGAGAGACAGAAAGTGAGAAATCCCCCCCCAGGGGGGATGGCCACACTGCAATCCCTTCTACTCCATTCTCCTCTTGGGCTCTTGGGTACACACACATAGACACACACACACACACACATGCACGCGCCCAGCGTAAGTTTAAGCCACCGGGTCTGGGACTCGAACCGCAGTTGACTACATGGGAGTCCAGTGACAGAGCCTTACGTTAACTGCTGGTCCCAGGAATTTTCTTTGTGAGGCTATCTCTGAATTGTACAGGTGAACACAGAAATACTAGTTGAGTTAATGTCAATGATTGCAATGGTCAGGGAAAATATGTCCCCTCCAAAATTCTGGTGTTGCCAACGTGATAGTATTGAAGATTAGTTCCTTTAAGGGTGATTAGATTATGAGGCCTCTTCCCTCATGAATAGGATTAAGAAGTTTCACACAGTTAAAAAATACCTTGTTAAAATTACTACCTTTTCATCTAGCTTCTAACCGTAAAATGCTTTGGCTCCTATCAGGAAATCTAATTCTTGACTCTTATAATTGAATGTAGAACATTGCGCATAGAGCAGTCATCATGAGCATTTACAACACTTCTAAGAATACCAATTACATAGTCATAAATATTTGAAGAACTTTTGATCATCGTGTCAATATTAAGCAAAACCTTCATTGAAAATACTGTATATGATATATTTACACTATAATGTAAACCATTATAGTTTCTATACTTCCCAGGAAACTATTTACTTGGAAAGAAAATAAACTTTAGAATCAGATCTGTGTGTTACCTCTGCACTTTCTAGTTGTACAACTTTTGGATTTACTTAATCTCTTTGAGCCTCTTTTTGTCATCTGTCCTAAAGAACAGATCACAATGTCAGTTTGGTAACTCTTAGTAATACTTAGAGCTAGCCAGGTGATGTGGTGGATAAGACAACTGGATTCCCACATGGCTGGCCATGCCACTCAAGTTCTGAACCTGGAGACTTGAAAAATACACCAACCATATGGGCATGTGTGCACGAAATCTTGAGAGGAGAATGGAAGAGAAGGGATTGCAATGTGGTCATTCCACATGGGGAGGGGTTCTTTCCTACTTGATATCTTTCTCTCTCTCTCTCTCTCTCTCTTTCTCTCTCTCTCTCACTCCAATGAGTGCAAACATGTTATGGCAAATTTTAAAAAACAACAAAAGAAAGAGAAATATTTAACTTAGATTATATAAAACAAGATCCAGGAAAAGTTGTCACTTGTCAAAATAAAGGTATTAGTATTATTATTAATATTATCATTACTGCTACCTTGATCATCAATTTTTGAATACTGTTGCAAATATTAAAATAGCCCAATGTGTTAGTCAGCTCTCTTCAGAGAAACAGAACCAATAGTGTGTGTGTGTGTATGTGTGTGTTTGTGTGTGTGAAGAGATTTAGTTTAAGGAATTGACTCATGTGATTGCAAAAACTTAAAGGGTCCAAAATCTGTTGGGAGAAGGCCAGTAGACTGACCACCCAGGAAAGAATTTCATTTCCCCACCAAAGGAAGTCTGCTGGAAAACTCCCTATAGCTCACATGAGGTCATCCTTTTGTTCCCTATAGCCCTGCAGCTGACTGGATGATCTCTACCCACATTATGGACAGTAATTTGCTTTACTCAAAGTCCACCACTTATAATGTAAATCTTACCCAGAAGCACCATCACAGCAGTATCTAGAGTAACATTTGACCAATTATATGGTGACCGTGGTCCAGGCAAATTGCAACAATTAACCATCATTCTTGACTTTCTGACTTCCTGAATAAACCGTATCTATACTGCTTTGTTTATAAGCCAGATCTGATGATGGAGCAACAACTATAATACTCTTTGTACTTCTTTCTAGTGGAGTTTGAAAGAAAGAGTCTCTTAATGTGACCATTCTTCTTGTAAAACCTATGAAGAGATAGTTGGCATATGTATTTTGAACAGGGATTAGAATACGTGCATGGTTGGTACTAGAAAGAGGAGGAAAGAAGGAACCTTCCCTGAAGAAGCAAAGATGCCTTTTCCAATGCAAAAGATATTTGAAATCACAGAAGGGTGAATAAAAGGAGGGGGGGATGTCCATAAATGATGAGCATGACTCCACTGGAGTGACACACAAAAAACTATGCACAAACACAGGGTGGCAGCACTAGTGTCCCAGCCTCTTAGCAAATTTTACCAGCAGTATTCTGAAAAATGTCAAGTACACTATGCCCGCATTCACTGCGAGGTGGAGTTGCTGTCCATTTGTAAGTTGAGAGACCCACAGTACAGAAGAAATGGCAGGACGATATTAAGTTTATAAGGTTTTCCCAGATCTTGACAACTGGGTGGACTTAGCCTTGCACTGTGATCTCAAATATTCATGCTAGTGAAATGAAAATTTATAATTACCTGATATACCCTGACAATGTCTTCTTCTCTCTGTAATTTTAGTGATTTAAGAAAGGCCGAACCTTTAGTGAGGCTTTACTAGTAACACAGAAAATAATTCTATTATGATCTGTGGACATTTTTAGTCCCTTTATATTAACACTTTCACTTCATGTTATGAATATTTATCTTCATCTTTGTTATCATATAGTGATATGATATAAACTGAATTGGGTCTCCTTAGACCATTCCATATGTGAAATATGAATTTGTCAGAAGTTATCATTCACAGTTTTTATCATAAACTTTCTTTATAAGAAAATGTCCTTGCAACCCATCTAAGAAGTCCTCAAAGCTATTTACATTATACATGCAGAGGTGCTCTCAAAAAGTTGATTTGATTTGTAAAACAATCTCAAACATGGTTGACTGTCCAGCCAGACATTTGCCTTCAGTAATCACACAAATCAATCTAAGAAGGTAATTGAAGTTGAGGGTTGAGATTTCTAATCATGATACCTGTTTAGATTCTCCTGTCAGCCTGAGTGTCTGTTGAAAATATTCCACTTTATTTCTTTCAAGATAGGATGAAAGTTATCTCAGTATATGAATCCTAGAAACGAGCTGACCAAATTGGCTCCCTGCAGTTACTCAGCCCTTTCAAGTGTAGGGTATTTAAAAGTTGCAAAGCAGAGATTGCATACAATTACTTGCAAGCATTCTTTAACAATGAATTTACACTGCATGGTATTTCTCGCTCGCTCTCTCTCTCTCTTTTTCTCTCTCTCTTTTTCTCTCTCTCTTTTTCTCCTTCTTGTTCTCTCTCTCCTGGTTTTGTTCCAGCAGAACCAGGAAGACAATAGAAGATTTCAAGTAAGGGTAGACTATGTCTGTCATCAGAAAAGAATAAGCAATAGAAGGTAAAGGTAAAAAAGCTAATGGTAATGTCCAACCACAGTGGCATAGGAAGTAGGCTGCCCCATGCAATGCTGGAGCCATGCGTGTAGCTCAGATCTGGAAGCTAGCTTGATCTGAATATGTAGGGGTTGTGGGCACCCCATGATCCTGACTGCCTGGGGGGCTGAGGGAAGGAACCCAGCACAGAAGACTTCTTTACTGATTTAGGGCTAATCTCACCATAAACCATGGAAAGCCAGTATCACTATATAATAGCAGCAAAATGTCATAATACTCAACCACAGGAACAGAATTTTTTTTTTTAGAGGTTTTTGCTATAGGGCACATGCACTCACCAGAAAGACAGAGAGAGACAGAAAGCGAGACATCACCTCCCAGGGGTGATGGCCACGCTGCAATCCCTTCTCCTCCATTCTCCTCAGACACTCACGCACATGAGCCCAGAGTGAATTTAAGCCACTGGGTCTGGGACTCAAACCTCGGTCGACTACATGGGAGTCCAGCAACATAGCCATTACGCCAACTGCTGGTCCCAGGAACAGAATATTTATAACAGCTAAATAATGATCTTCTTTGATGACTCCAGTAGTTAAACATGATAATACATTGAATTCTTTTAGTGTAAACTAAAAAGATTTTTGTTTTAATTTGGCAATTTGGATTTCATGTCGTAAATCACATTTCTACTAAATGGTTCATTTCGCTATAACTAATATATATCACTTTAAATTTTTAGAGGTTTGTAAAATTCTCATATGCATATATGTATATATGTTATACATAATTATATATGTATAGATATTACATATATGTATATAAGTTTATAAACCTCTAAAAATTTAAACATATGTATATATGATATATATATATGTTTATATATATATATTATATATCACATATATGTGATATATAATATATATTTAAATAGGCTGAAAAGCTCTATTTAAAAAGGATTTATTCATTTTTAGCTTGCTTCTATGACTACTTCATCAAAAAGAAGATAGTTAGTTGAGAAAGCTTTGCATTCGATATTTTGTTCTTTTTGATCATACAATTCCAGGTGCAAAGATACAAAACAATTTAGTTCAATCTTGACATCATAGAAGATAATAATTTGGTAGTGTTTGGTCGCTTTACACTAAGGAGACAAATTACTGAATAAATTGCCCTTGAATGGCATCACAATCTGTTACCTGTGAGTTTTAGGAGGGTTATGGGCCGTGCAATGCTAAACTGCCAGTGTGCTCCCATTGCACCTGCACAGACTTCCGTCCTACCACTTCTGAACTGACAATGTTTTACTGACTTTCTACCCTATTGACTGAGTGCTCCGACAGCAAAGAGGCGTGATTTTGTTTCTCTAGTTTAAATTCCCCAAATCTAGCACAGTATCTGGCACACAGGTACAGAGCCAAATAACAGATTCTCAATTTATCTCCACAGAGTGAACGAATGAATGAACAGACTTTCCTTAAATGGAATTTGCTATGGAACTTGTTAATTCTGCTAAAGAGATTCATATATTTTTTTGTAAGTTTTTTGACATAGGGCATGTGCACTCACTGGAGAGAGATAGAGACAGTGAGAGAGCAAAGTGAGACATCACCCCTTAGGGGGATGGTCATGCCACATCCCTCTCCTCCTTTCTCCTCTTGGGAGTTTGGGCACACACGCACACATGCCTGCTGTGGTTTTCAAGGGTCCAGGTCCGAGATTGGAACTGTGGTTGCCCATGCACCTTAACCACTGCACCACCTGCTGGCCCTTTCATATTTATTATCTTTAAGGTGTTTCTAGTATGCATTCTGTTTTTTGTTAATTTTTTTTTTTTTTAGAGGTTAATGCCTTAAGGACCTGAGAGAAAGACAGAAACAGAGACAGTGAGAGGGAAAGTGAAATATCATCCCTCGGGAATGATCACTCTGCGATCCCTTTTCCTTGATTCTCCTCCCAGGATCTTGGACACACACACACACGCATGCTCCTGGTGTGAGTTTCAACCCACCAGGTCCAGACTCAAATCGTGATCAACCATGTGTGAATAGAACGACATAACTTCTACAACATCTGCAGGCTGCAACATGCATTCTGTTTTAATTGATGTATATTCTGAAATGTTTATGGTGTTTTAACAATGACGTTTTCCGACTAAGAAGCGAGTTCTAAAACTGATAGCATGAATAATGTTCACTTAATGGGCAATGCACTTCTGTATTTCTTGTAAACCTCACATTCAGAAACAGATTTAAAGGTCACACAACCTGTCCCGTAGGTTCCATATCTTATTGTATTGTTTGACAACCCCGGCTTTCTGTATCTCTCTCCTTCTGTGTGCTCCCAATCTCTGGTAACTCCGTTTTCCCTCCTGTCTCTCTGTCCATTATTTCTCATTCCTTAGCATGCACCTTCTACATTAGCTGCTAAAATGTCTTTGATGCTTTTATTTTCTGCACATTCTTTCTGGGAGAGCTTTCCTAATTAATTATTTCAATGCCATTTAGGAAATAATGATTTCTAGAATTCTATCTACAATTCTAGACTCTATACCAGATCACCCGTTAGATATCTCTATCTCACAGCCTCTTTATCAATAACCATCATCTAATAAGTCAAGTCAGAAACATATGCAAATTTCAAGAGTCACATTTTTTCTTTCACTTACTTCTCATTTTTTACTGATTACCAAGTTAATAGTTCTACCTCCCAGCCCCTAAACCCATGCTATCATCACTTTCATATTTTATCTCAAGCCCGTTATTTCATATCACCCTCAATTACGTAGCTGCAAAACTATCCATTGCAGCCACACAGACTTAGTCAGACTCTTCCTCTCCTGCTTACGTAAGGTTCTTCATTGGTTCCTGATTGTTTGGAGAATAAACTCAAATCTTTTCACGTGGCATTGAAAAGCTCATGATGATTGCCACGATTCCTCTTGCAGGAATTCCCCATCATCCACTTCCCCTCATGCACCTTAGGTAACTCCACAAACTGGTTTTAATTCCATGAGCAAAACATTATCTTCTCTCTCACCATACCTTGGCATAAATAAGCTGTTGTTGTTGGTTTTGGATAAATTGAGCTTGTTTCTGTTGATCCTTTAAGTCACAAATTATTGACTTCTAAAAATGAAGAACTTTTTAATTCTGAAAGCAGCCCATTCAATGTCTAGAGTTGACGCTGAGAAAGTTCTTCCTGTTCCCTCATTGTATTCCTTGTTTTTTTGGAGAGGTTTTTATTCGATATAGGGCATGTGCACTCACCAGAAAGAGAGACAGACAGACAGACAGATAGAAAGCGAGAAATCACCCCCCCCCCCCGCCCAGGGGGGATGGCCACACCACAATCCCTTCTCCTCCATTCTCCTCTTGGGATCTCGGGCATGCACGCACACGCGCCCGGCGTGAGTTTAAGCCACCGGGTCCAGGACTTGAACCGCGGTCAACTACGTGCGAGTCCAGTGACATAGCCATTACGCTAACCGCTGGTCCCCCTTGTAGCCACTCTTAAGAAGTCTATGTTTTGGGGCCGGCAAGTGACATGGTGGTTAAAGGTGCCGGACTCCCACATGGCCAACCACGGTTCAAGTCTCGGACCTGGTGGCTTGCTTTCTCACTGCCTCTCTCTCTCTCTGTCTCTCTCTGATCAAACTGAAAAATAATAATGATATAATAATAAATAAAGTTAAATAAAATAATTCTTTAAAAAAGTCTGTTTTTTTCTTTTACAAACTATATCCTTGAATAATTGAAAACATGTTACTTCTAACGTTTCTATTCTCCAAGGTAAATATCCGCAAGATGTTATACAAAAGCCTCTTATTTTTTTCTCACTCACTAAATATTAGTGTCTTGAATCCTTTGGGGCATTCCCAGATGAAGACCAATAATTACAAGGCAAAGCTCAACTCTGCCCTTTATATTGGCCACGTCTCACAATCACCTCTCCACTCTTCAGAGGCGGGTTGACTAATTGCCGATTGCCCAGCAAAGAGCAAAGATTTACTCTCATCCCAGAGAGATTTGGGAATTAGGACACAGCTGTGTTTTTCTACAACTATCAGCACAAAGCATTAGAATTCTGAGCTTATGGAAAATTTTCATCTTATTTTTAGCTGTATCTTCACCTCATTTTTTCAAAATAAAAATATTAAAATTAGATTTGAAATCATTAATTAAAAGAAAATATGTGAGAGGTAGAAAATAGAAAGAGCCATGGGAGAATGTATATAGGGAAGATTACCTATATTTTCAATAAGAAGTTTGTTACCCATCATAGAAAAAGCATGGATATTGACCAGCACCGTAATTTGGTAGTTAAGGGAATCAGGTTTCCACATTGCTAACCACAGTTCAAATCTCAGCCCAGAGGCTTATGAACCATGCTAGACACATATGCATGCATGCTCAGAATTCCGATGGGAAGGAGGAATGGAGGTGAAAGGATTATGGCATGATGATACCACATTGAGAGTTTCTCTCTCTCTCTCTCTCTCTCTCTTCCCCCCCGCCAAAAAAAGAAGAAAAGGAAAAGAAAAAGCACAGAAGTGCCACTAAACTTGGTTCTTTGAACATCCCTTGTTTCTTCAAGTCCTGTGAGGCACTATTCTATTTTTATTAAAGTAGTCCCTCCCTCCAAAAAAAAAAAAAAAATAGGTGAAAGTGTTGCTCTCCCAGGAATACTTATGTTTAAGTAAATATCACGGTTTTAAATACTGAAAATAGCAGCCAGCTGGGGGCACAGCAGTAACACAACATCCACAATAATGGGCCTACGTGAGAAGGTTTCAAGTCTGCATTCCAAGGCCTCCTTGTACATGCTGGGCATGTGTGCCCATGATCTCGGTGGGCTAGGGCCAGGAGTGGATAGTTTCATGGAGACCCTGCTGGAAATGCCTATCTCTCTGTCTCTCTCTACCATGGAAGAGAGAAAAGGGTAAAGGTCAACAAAAATGCAAAATGAATTTAAAATACTTTTTAAGAAGCCCTGGCAGAATTTTAGCTTCAGACATCAGGTAAGAGATTTATTGCCTTACCACTTAAATTATAGGACATAAACAATACAATAAAGATGTACCTCACAGTTGCTAATGAATTTAATGATGTCCAAACCAGGTTCTATGACAATGTGTGGACATTTGCAATTACTATGAGATTATAAACACAGTATTCAAAATAACACCTATAAATAAGCACCTCACTGAAATATTAAAGAAGCATCTAAAATCTGTAATAATGCCAAAGCACTCAGATGTCCATTTTCAGTATAATTAGAAAAATATAAGAAAAATTTTAGAAATATAACCCAAATGAAATATATTTTAAAGTCTTTGTATCTATTTCCAATATCTTTCTAAACAAATATCAATATAGAGAATCTTGGTTCTATTAAATTATTTTTAATTAAGTAAGCAGTTCTTAAATTTAAAACACTTGCCTTAAAATGTCACTTTTAGTAATGCTACTTTCTGGACAGCTAGCTTGGTAACTTACCTATCTAAAACTCGATATAAAACTGAGGGAAAAAAATGACCTTCAATACATTAATCTATTTCTATTCCCATCTCTTTATTAAAAATGTAGTATTACTATAGTGATCACATGTGTTCTTAAGTATTTTGTTTTAACACTCATACCATTTGAGATTTTGAATTTTATCTAACAGGTATTTCACTCATTCCATGTCTGCATTTCTCACTACGATAGTAAAAAAGTTTCACCTACTCTTCTTAAGAAATATCAAATTCAAGGTGTCATACCATATTTAATTTTCCATTAAGTTAAATGACTTAGAATTATAGATATTAACATAAAACATAAAATATACTCTTCTCACAGTTCTCTGTACCTCATTTAATGGAAAACTCCCTCATTCTGACAAAAGCTTAAGTCAGTCATATGTCGACATGCCTTATGTTTCCGTTTTAACCTAAATTATACCACTTTCCCTTTCTCACTCCACTCCACCCACTAGCATCACTGCTCTCTGAATATGATTTGCCCAAGACAGCTCCCATGTTGTGTACTCTGTACTTGTTCTTCCTTGGCCTGGAAAGCCCATCCTCCAAATACCATGTGACCCACCCCCTCACCTCCAAGACTTTGCTCAGTATGCAAACACCCTTACTCAGCATGCTCCATTTTCCTTCCCTGCTTTATTATTTTATTCATAGCACCTATCACCATCTTACATATTGTACATTTTACTTATCTTTTAAAATTTTATTGTCTATGTAGTAGACAGAATTCCAAAGATGGTATCCACAAGATTTATATCCCATGGGTATTCAAACAAGCACTAATCTAAGTAATGCTGTGAAAGGACTTTGCAGATATAATTAAGGTTGCTAATTAGCTGTCCTTAGAGGAGAGAGATTATCCTGAATTATCTAGATGGATAATCATCTGAGCCCTTAAAAGTCCAACAGCAGGTCAGAAGGAGAAGACAGAGGAGAAATAGAAGAAGGGGGGGGGAGTCAGAAATATTCAAAGCATGATAAAGACTGGATTTGCCATCGGTGGTTTGAGATGTAGGAGAAAATGTGATGAGAAAAATAAGTGCCCTGAGAGAGGTGAGGGATGACAGCTAAGGAAATAGACATCTCAGTCCTACACTTGCAGGAAACTGAATTCTGACAATAACCTAAGTGAGTTTGGAGGTGTATCCTCCCCCAGAGCCTTCGGACAGAAACACAGCCTTGTTGTGAAAAGGAAGTACACTTCTTGATCTTCTGAGACCCAAAGCAGATATTTAGGCGGGTCACATTGTGCCCAACATCTAACCTACAGACAAGTCATGTATGTTGAATTAAAGTCACTAAATTTGTAGTAACTTACTATGATGGAATGGAAAACTAATACATTCTCTTAGAATTTAGGCCCTACCAGGGCAGGAATTGTCATCTGTCTTTTTTGTTTTGTTTTGTTTTTCCTTTTTTCAGTGCTGCACCCAAAACTTAGAACAGCACTTGGCAATAGTAAAGAATAGAGACTGTTTGAATGAATGGATATATCTAGCATGCATATTCTTCCCTAAATCTGTATTTTACTAGGTCCTTGTACTCCCTGATAGTGAATAATAATACTTGAAATGAAATTGTGTAAGGTGAATTAATTTTATGGCTGTTTATTCTGTAGTTTGAGTTCCGCAAGTTAGCGGTGGCTATTTGTTCCATGCGGCAACCACAGAAAATGATCAAACACAACTTCTTAAAGTGGTGGTTTTCAAATTGCAGTTTGTAATATGTTAGCAGGTGATAAAAAGCAGTTTGTGGAGTTGAAATTGGGAAAGAAGGGGAGGAGGTAAAGAAGGAGAGAGAGAGAGAAAGAGAGAGATGGAGAGAGGAAAAAGAAAGGAAATAAAATACCATGGTACAGCTTTAGTTTTTGTGTGGCATGTACAAATGTTCATTGTGGTATGTGTGTGCTGGACCACCACATAAGATATATATCTTACTATGGGTACCATAAAGATAATTTGAAAACCACAGCCCTAAAGGTCATTACGCTCTGTGCTATAGACCAGAGTACAATTTACGGCCTGACTGCAGGTGAGATGAAGACAAATGAATGGGGATGTGCCTGTTAAGAAATGGCTGATGGAGAATGAACAATACTCTCCTAAACCTGGGCTTAAATTTGCAAGGAGAGAGAGCATTATGATGGAAGATTTCATACAAATCACACCCCTTTAAGGTAAGAAAATGAACTTCGTTCTTCTCGCTGTGTTCTTCCTATGCCCTGTGTTTGAAATAGCACACTGGACACTGTTCAGACCCACCAACAGATCAGATTAATAAGCCTGGTATAAAATCAAGTAGCTTCTGTAAGGGATGACTTGAGGCTTTAATTAGCAAAGCATCACAAGATGCTATTTCTTTTCTCTCTTACAGGAACAGGGTTAAAAATCTAATACTTATCTATTCTCTGATATTAGTCAGTTATTAGCATCATATGAAGTTAGCTGGAAAGGAAGTTAGAAACATCCTTGGTATGTAGAATCAAAGAATAAATGTTAGATAGAGGAAACGAAATTGAATCTAGTTCAACACCCTCCTTTATTTTCAGATAAGGAACTAAAGGCTTACACTATCCCATTATGAGAGTAATATTATTCTTAACTTACATGTACTATCGATTTCAATGTTATTGACATGACCTGAATATGGATAAAGAAAAGAATAATGCAACTGTTCCTATTCATTCCGCCAGTCAAAGCATTCTCCTTGAGGGCAGGCATCTTACCACACCTCTCTCTACTCTCTTTTCTGTCGATTATGGTTGAGTAAATAAAATCACATAATTCATGCAATGCACTTCGCAGGTGTCCAGCACATTGTAAAAGCCAAGTAAATGCTTTTATATGTGCTTTTATTGTTTTTATTGAAATATAAGCACTATCATCCTAGAATGCCATACACAGGAAAAAATGTAGGATCTGTTGATTTTTTTATTGCATAGTCAATGAAAAAATCATAATATGCCATTTATATTTGATGGGACATTCAAACATTTCAGAGTTCTTATCTGCCTATGGCATTTTAAGTAAATGAATAAAGATGAAAGGAGTCCAATTAGTTCAAAATTACCCAGAAAATTTCCTCCTCAGCATGTAAAAAGTCAATAGACCTGGGATTTATGATTCATAAAAATAATCTTTCTAATGACAATATAAAGTCTTGCCTAATATGAAGTTAAGCTTGTTTGTCCTCAAGTAAGAATCAGACTTAAGAATTATAGTGACCACTGGAGTGTGGAGCTTAGTGCCCATACCAATGGCTAAGGGTTGTAATTCCTACAAGCACAACATGACTTTCTTTGAATCTTCCACAGAGAAAGAATAGCAAAACATTAGAAGAAATTAATCACAATCTATTTTTTTCTGATGATTCCCACAATGGGAAAGATTTTTTTCCTCATATCTTACAAGTTCTACAGTGCCTTCCCCACTCCACCGCTACTTCAGTATTGTAATAATTAGCATCTCTTTATGTCCTCTTTCACACTAGAAAGACAATTCTTTTATTAATGACTCTGAAAATTTTATTTATTATTTGTCTTTGAAACTGAATTTGAAATCAAAAGACTTATAAGAGATTTTTTTCTTTCTTTTTAACATAAGACATCTTAAAAGTAATACAAGAGATGGTTATGGATATCATGGGTAGTTCTGAATTTTCTTTCTTTCAAATGAAAAAAAAGGGCTTGGAAAACAAATGTTGCATCCTCCATTCTCTTCAGATTAAATGTTTGGGATTTTGAAGAACATGTTTTTTGTTTTTTGGTTTTTGTTTGTTTGTTTGTTTGTTTTGCTATAGGGCGCGTGCGCTCGCCAGACAGACAGAGAGACAGAGAGACAGAAAGCGAGAAATCAGCCCCCGGGGGGGATGGCCACGCCTCAATCCCCTCTCCTCCATTCTCCTCTCCGGATCTTAGGCACACACACACACACACACACGCGCCTGGCGTAAGTTTTAAGCCACCGTATCCAGGACGCGAACCACAGTCACTACATGGGAGTCCAGCGACATAACCATTATGCTAACTGCTGGTCCCAAGAACATGTTCTTAAAAGGGTTATCTTTTCCTTACCTTTTCTTCTTGCTAGTACAATAGAATATTATCTATTGAAGATATTTTGTAGTTTTATCAACTGTACTAGGGAGAAATAATCACCTGTTGAAATATCCATTTTGTAAGTCAAATAACAAAGTGATTGATTGTATAAAAGAAAATGAAATAAAAAAAGAACAAACTAACAAAAAAAAGAAAGAAAAAGAAAATGGGTCAGAACAAAAAGCTTCCTGAATGTAGTATAAAGACAGGAGGAAGATATAATTCACATTTGTAGTAAGTACAATATGGGTTCCAAATTAGACTTAAATAGGGAGTTCACCCAGCCTCTCATTCGTAGTCAGTTCTGGAAATTACCTTTCATCTCCGAGGCTATGCAAGCCCCATTGATGTTTTTGGCTGACTGCTTCTTTCGTAACATTAGGCTCACCCAAGCATTCCAGATTGGATATGGGCAATTACAAGGGAGGGTATACATTACTGCAAATTTTAATCATTTCTTGAGCCATTTTGCTTGCAGTGATAATCCCATAAAACCGGCAGATCTTGCATAAGAAACTCAAATAGTTTTTGGCTGAGAGCAGCTCTTGAGTTACTTTGTAAACTACTCCTGCTTAATTTCTGGACTTCCCACTTTGTGGCTGGGACCTGCCAAAAAAGGACTCCAATGGTTTCTTGGCTCAGTGACTATGGCTATCTTATTCAAGATTGGCAAGCAGACAAAAATACCAATGATAAAAAGAATGATACAGATTTCTTCTCAATAATATTGTATTTATGCATAGACCACTTCTATCTAATACTTCCACTGTGAGCAAAGGAATGTTGGGCTCAAAGCTATTTCAAGAATTTTTCTCCTTTCATGCACTTTCTGCACCATTTCACTGGGGACAGCAGAGCAATAATCATATGATGATGTTGGAAACTGCTTTTTTGTAGCATCAGGGAAATTTGCCCAAATTGTTTTGTGAGCCAAACTAATATCCATAACTACACATTTTTGCCTACCCATTTAGAATGCCAGGATATTCCTCTAGTTGGAAATCTCTAAGTAGCTTTATTTTCATCAATAATATTTTTTCTTGTAAATGAAAAGACTAATAAGACTTTCCTTTGCAGCCAGTAATCTCCTTCTTTCAGTAAGCCTTATTTTTTTTCCTCTTATACATGATCATTATTCTCTTTTTCTAAAAAGCGCTAGAGGGCACTTTCAGAGAGAGAGAAAGAGAGGGAGAGAACACCCCCAGACAGGATGGGACATGGTCACCTGCAATTCCTTCTCTTTTATTTCTCCATCCTGTCAGGATTTGGGGCAAACATGCACATGCACCTGGCATCTTTTTTAATGCATCTTTTTTAAGTACGGGAGCTTGGATTTGAACCATGGTTGGCTGTGTGGGAACCATCTCCCTTAACCACTCTGCTACAGGGCCAGCTCAGATGATCTTTCTTTGTTTCTTAACCTGCTGAAGGGCACATGTGCTCACCAGAGAGAAATGGTGGGCATGCAAGATTAAGAAAGCATTCCCCACAGGGAATGGTCATGTTGCAATCCCTTCTTCATTCTCTTTTCAGAATTTTGGGCACACACATATGTGCATGTAGCTTATTTTTCAAGCTACCATGTCCCAAACTTAAACTTATGTGAGATAATGTCTTGTAACTGAAAGAAACTATATGATCTAGACATGGTTTTCCCTACTCATGAGTTCTTAGTCTCTTGTCCATCTTGTGCCATTATATTAGGAGGAATTTATGAAACAGAGATTCAATTTTAAGTCAGGATCATTATAATTATGGCAAACAGGCCAACAGGGAATGAACTGGTAGTTGCCAAAAAATTTTTGGACCAGCAGTTAGCATAATGGCTATGTCACTGGACTCCCATGTAGTCAACTGTGGTTCAAGTCCTGGACCCGGTGGCTTAAGCTTACGCTAGGCACATGTGCGTGTGTGCCCAAGATCCCAAGGGGAGAATGGAGGAGAAGGGATTGCAGCATGGCCATCCCTCCAGGGGTTGATATCTCGCTTTCTGTCTCTCTGTCTCTTCTATCTTTCTGGTAAGCGCACATGCCATATAGCAAAAACAACCTCTCCAACAACAACAACAAGAATTTTCTATGAGAATTTATATTGCACTGCCTTGAGCATTTTATTTCAGCGAACCAGAAAGATAAAGGTATTTTTAAAGGTTTACATCAGGTGAAGAGAAGTATAGGAAACTTTTATCACTATTACTTAAGAGTCAGTAAATTACGTAGCACAAGATACAGGTTAAGAGGTTAAGTTTGGGAATAAAACTGTATGGTTTGAACCCTAATTTCCTAAGTAATTAACTATAATACCTATCTGACCTTGAGAAATCATTTACATTTTTGAAATTTTAGTTTACTGATCTGTTAAAAAAAGAAAAGACATAACATTATCTTCTTCAGTGGGCGGTTAAGAGGATTAAATGAGCTGGTTCATTTAAAGTGCTTTGTTCGGTATATGACATATGCTTTAAGTTTTCAGTAAATGTTTTTGTTTGTTTGTTTGTTTCCACTGAAGTTAAAAAGACATAGAATTTGGTTGGAGAGAGCTATTTTTTTTCTCATTTGTTTTAGAGAATTCCCCTTCTCAGACCTTAGGAGAATTTCCACAAGTGCTATTTTGGATGAAGAACTAAGAAAAAATATTTCATGGTATAAATAGCTTATAAGGAAATTTTATATGCTAAAATGTTTTAAACAAATCACTATGAATTTACTATGTGCTAATTTATTGAATAATACACTTATTCTACCTGATAATGCATTCAGGGAATTTTGGGAAGATGTGTGAACATTTAACCAATAAGTTAGATTCAAGAATAATTTGACAAAATATGTTCTTATTAATGCTGTTTAAAACATACATATCTGTGTAGGTCAAAACACTAAAAAAAATAACTTCACAGAATGAATTATGTCCAAATTAAATTATGAAATCATCATCTTGAATATGTCCAGAGAAAGTTAAAAACACCTACTCTGTCAGCCAATACTGTAAATTAACCAATTTCTAGTTTGGTTACTTATAAAACAACCTTATGCCATCATTCCATTCTTATTCCAACTCTAATCAATAGTTTGCTTTCCCCAAAAGCAAAAAAAAAAAAAAAAAAAAAAAATAAAAAAAAACCCCGCCAGCA
>NW_006209847.1:120237-175502 GCF_000334495.1 Tupaia belangeri chinensis | reverse complement strand
AAAAAAAAAAAAAAAATAGGTGAAAGTGTTGCTCTCCCAGGAATACTTATGTTTAAGTAAATATCACGGTTTTAAATACTGAAAATAGCAGCCAGCTGGGGGCACAGCAGTAACACAACATCCACAATAATGGGCCTACGTGAGAAGGTTTCAAGTCTGCATTCCAAGGCCTCCTTGTACATGCTGGGCATGTGTGCCCATGATCTCGGTGGGCTAGGGCCAGGAGTGGATAGTTTCATGGAGACCCTGCTGGAAATGCCTATCTCTCTGTCTCTCTCTACCATGGAAGAGAGAAAAGGGTAAAGGTCAACAAAAATGCAAAATGAATTTAAAATACTTTTTAAGAAGCCCTGGCAGAATTTTAGCTTCAGACATCAGGTAAGAGATTTATTGCCTTACCACTTAAATTATAGGACATAAACAATACAATAAAGATGTACCTCACAGTTGCTAATGAATTTAATGATGTCCAAACCAGGTTCTATGACAATGTGTGGACATTTGCAATTACTATGAGATTATAAACACAGTATTCAAAATAACACCTATAAATAAGCACCTCACTGAAATATTAAAGAAGCATCTAAAATCTGTAATAATGCCAAAGCACTCAGATGTCCATTTTCAGTATAATTAGAAAAATATAAGAAAAATTTTAGAAATATAACCCAAATGAAATATATTTTAAAGTCTTTGTATCTATTTCCAATATCTTTCTAAACAAATATCAATATAGAGAATCTTGGTTCTATTAAATTATTTTTAATTAAGTAAGCAGTTCTTAAATTTAAAACACTTGCCTTAAAATGTCACTTTTAGTAATGCTACTTTCTGGACAGCTAGCTTGGTAACTTACCTATCTAAAACTCGATATAAAACTGAGGGAAAAAAATGACCTTCAATACATTAATCTATTTCTATTCCCATCTCTTTATTAAAAATGTAGTATTACTATAGTGATCACATGTGTTCTTAAGTATTTTGTTTTAACACTCATACCATTTGAGATTTTGAATTTTATCTAACAGGTATTTCACTCATTCCATGTCTGCATTTCTCACTACGATAGTAAAAAAGTTTCACCTACTCTTCTTAAGAAATATCAAATTCAAGGTGTCATACCATATTTAATTTTCCATTAAGTTAAATGACTTAGAATTATAGATATTAACATAAAACATAAAATATACTCTTCTCACAGTTCTCTGTACCTCATTTAATGGAAAACTCCCTCATTCTGACAAAAGCTTAAGTCAGTCATATGTCGACATGCCTTATGTTTCCGTTTTAACCTAAATTATACCACTTTCCCTTTCTCACTCCACTCCACCCACTAGCATCACTGCTCTCTGAATATGATTTGCCCAAGACAGCTCCCATGTTGTGTACTCTGTACTTGTTCTTCCTTGGCCTGGAAAGCCCATCCTCCAAATACCATGTGACCCACCCCCTCACCTCCAAGACTTTGCTCAGTATGCAAACACCCTTACTCAGCATGCTCCATTTTCCTTCCCTGCTTTATTATTTTATTCATAGCACCTATCACCATCTTACATATTGTACATTTTACTTATCTTTTAAAATTTTATTGTCTATGTAGTAGACAGAATTCCAAAGATGGTATCCACAAGATTTATATCCCATGGGTATTCAAACAAGCACTAATCTAAGTAATGCTGTGAAAGGACTTTGCAGATATAATTAAGGTTGCTAATTAGCTGTCCTTAGAGGAGAGAGATTATCCTGAATTATCTAGATGGATAATCATCTGAGCCCTTAAAAGTCCAACAGCAGGTCAGAAGGAGAAGACAGAGGAGAAATAGAAGAAGGGGGGGGGAGTCAGAAATATTCAAAGCATGATAAAGACTGGATTTGCCATCGGTGGTTTGAGATGTAGGAGAAAATGTGATGAGAAAAATAAGTGCCCTGAGAGAGGTGAGGGATGACAGCTAAGGAAATAGACATCTCAGTCCTACACTTGCAGGAAACTGAATTCTGACAATAACCTAAGTGAGTTTGGAGGTGTATCCTCCCCCAGAGCCTTCGGACAGAAACACAGCCTTGTTGTGAAAAGGAAGTACACTTCTTGATCTTCTGAGACCCAAAGCAGATATTTAGGCGGGTCACATTGTGCCCAACATCTAACCTACAGACAAGTCATGTATGTTGAATTAAAGTCACTAAATTTGTAGTAACTTACTATGATGGAATGGAAAACTAATACATTCTCTTAGAATTTAGGCCCTACCAGGGCAGGAATTGTCATCTGTCTTTTTTGTTTTGTTTTGTTTTTCCTTTTTTCAGTGCTGCACCCAAAACTTAGAACAGCACTTGGCAATAGTAAAGAATAGAGACTGTTTGAATGAATGGATATATCTAGCATGCATATTCTTCCCTAAATCTGTATTTTACTAGGTCCTTGTACTCCCTGATAGTGAATAATAATACTTGAAATGAAATTGTGTAAGGTGAATTAATTTTATGGCTGTTTATTCTGTAGTTTGAGTTCCGCAAGTTAGCGGTGGCTATTTGTTCCATGCGGCAACCACAGAAAATGATCAAACACAACTTCTTAAAGTGGTGGTTTTCAAATTGCAGTTTGTAATATGTTAGCAGGTGATAAAAAGCAGTTTGTGGAGTTGAAATTGGGAAAGAAGGGGAGGAGGTAAAGAAGGAGAGAGAGAGAGAAAGAGAGAGATGGAGAGAGGAAAAAGAAAGGAAATAAAATACCATGGTACAGCTTTAGTTTTTGTGTGGCATGTACAAATGTTCATTGTGGTATGTGTGTGCTGGACCACCACATAAGATATATATCTTACTATGGGTACCATAAAGATAATTTGAAAACCACAGCCCTAAAGGTCATTACGCTCTGTGCTATAGACCAGAGTACAATTTACGGCCTGACTGCAGGTGAGATGAAGACAAATGAATGGGGATGTGCCTGTTAAGAAATGGCTGATGGAGAATGAACAATACTCTCCTAAACCTGGGCTTAAATTTGCAAGGAGAGAGAGCATTATGATGGAAGATTTCATACAAATCACACCCCTTTAAGGTAAGAAAATGAACTTCGTTCTTCTCGCTGTGTTCTTCCTATGCCCTGTGTTTGAAATAGCACACTGGACACTGTTCAGACCCACCAACAGATCAGATTAATAAGCCTGGTATAAAATCAAGTAGCTTCTGTAAGGGATGACTTGAGGCTTTAATTAGCAAAGCATCACAAGATGCTATTTCTTTTCTCTCTTACAGGAACAGGGTTAAAAATCTAATACTTATCTATTCTCTGATATTAGTCAGTTATTAGCATCATATGAAGTTAGCTGGAAAGGAAGTTAGAAACATCCTTGGTATGTAGAATCAAAGAATAAATGTTAGATAGAGGAAACGAAATTGAATCTAGTTCAACACCCTCCTTTATTTTCAGATAAGGAACTAAAGGCTTACACTATCCCATTATGAGAGTAATATTATTCTTAACTTACATGTACTATCGATTTCAATGTTATTGACATGACCTGAATATGGATAAAGAAAAGAATAATGCAACTGTTCCTATTCATTCCGCCAGTCAAAGCATTCTCCTTGAGGGCAGGCATCTTACCACACCTCTCTCTACTCTCTTTTCTGTCGATTATGGTTGAGTAAATAAAATCACATAATTCATGCAATGCACTTCGCAGGTGTCCAGCACATTGTAAAAGCCAAGTAAATGCTTTTATATGTGCTTTTATTGTTTTTATTGAAATATAAGCACTATCATCCTAGAATGCCATACACAGGAAAAAATGTAGGATCTGTTGATTTTTTTATTGCATAGTCAATGAAAAAATCATAATATGCCATTTATATTTGATGGGACATTCAAACATTTCAGAGTTCTTATCTGCCTATGGCATTTTAAGTAAATGAATAAAGATGAAAGGAGTCCAATTAGTTCAAAATTACCCAGAAAATTTCCTCCTCAGCATGTAAAAAGTCAATAGACCTGGGATTTATGATTCATAAAAATAATCTTTCTAATGACAATATAAAGTCTTGCCTAATATGAAGTTAAGCTTGTTTGTCCTCAAGTAAGAATCAGACTTAAGAATTATAGTGACCACTGGAGTGTGGAGCTTAGTGCCCATACCAATGGCTAAGGGTTGTAATTCCTACAAGCACAACATGACTTTCTTTGAATCTTCCACAGAGAAAGAATAGCAAAACATTAGAAGAAATTAATCACAATCTATTTTTTTCTGATGATTCCCACAATGGGAAAGATTTTTTTCCTCATATCTTACAAGTTCTACAGTGCCTTCCCCACTCCACCGCTACTTCAGTATTGTAATAATTAGCATCTCTTTATGTCCTCTTTCACACTAGAAAGACAATTCTTTTATTAATGACTCTGAAAATTTTATTTATTATTTGTCTTTGAAACTGAATTTGAAATCAAAAGACTTATAAGAGATTTTTTTCTTTCTTTTTAACATAAGACATCTTAAAAGTAATACAAGAGATGGTTATGGATATCATGGGTAGTTCTGAATTTTCTTTCTTTCAAATGAAAAAAAAGGGCTTGGAAAACAAATGTTGCATCCTCCATTCTCTTCAGATTAAATGTTTGGGATTTTGAAGAACATGTTTTTTGTTTTTTGGTTTTTGTTTGTTTGTTTGTTTGTTTTGCTATAGGGCGCGTGCGCTCGCCAGACAGACAGAGAGACAGAGAGACAGAAAGCGAGAAATCAGCCCCCGGGGGGGATGGCCACGCCTCAATCCCCTCTCCTCCATTCTCCTCTCCGGATCTTAGGCACACACACACACACACGCGCCTGGCGTAAGTTTTAAGCCACCGTATCCAGGACGCGAACCACAGTCACTACATGGGAGTCCAGCGACATAACCATTATGCTAACTGCTGGTCCCAAGAACATGTTCTTAAAAGGGTTATCTTTTCCTTACCTTTTCTTCTTGCTAGTACAATAGAATATTATCTATTGAAGATATTTTGTAGTTTTATCAACTGTACTAGGGAGAAATAATCACCTGTTGAAATATCCATTTTGTAAGTCAAATAACAAAGTGATTGATTGTATAAAAGAAAATGAAATAAAAAAAGAACAAACTAACAAAAAAAAGAAAGAAAAAGAAAATGGGTCAGAACAAAAAGCTTCCTGAATGTAGTATAAAGACAGGAGGAAGATATAATTCACATTTGTAGTAAGTACAATATGGGTTCCAAATTAGACTTAAATAGGGAGTTCACCCAGCCTCTCATTCGTAGTCAGTTCTGGAAATTACCTTTCATCTCCGAGGCTATGCAAGCCCCATTGATGTTTTTGGCTGACTGCTTCTTTCGTAACATTAGGCTCACCCAAGCATTCCAGATTGGATATGGGCAATTACAAGGGAGGGTATACATTACTGCAAATTTTAATCATTTCTTGAGCCATTTTGCTTGCAGTGATAATCCCATAAAACCGGCAGATCTTGCATAAGAAACTCAAATAGTTTTTGGCTGAGAGCAGCTCTTGAGTTACTTTGTAAACTACTCCTGCTTAATTTCTGGACTTCCCACTTTGTGGCTGGGACCTGCCAAAAAAGGACTCCAATGGTTTCTTGGCTCAGTGACTATGGCTATCTTATTCAAGATTGGCAAGCAGACAAAAATACCAATGATAAAAAGAATGATACAGATTTCTTCTCAATAATATTGTATTTATGCATAGACCACTTCTATCTAATACTTCCACTGTGAGCAAAGGAATGTTGGGCTCAAAGCTATTTCAAGAATTTTTCTCCTTTCATGCACTTTCTGCACCATTTCACTGGGGACAGCAGAGCAATAATCATATGATGATGTTGGAAACTGCTTTTTTGTAGCATCAGGGAAATTTGCCCAAATTGTTTTGTGAGCCAAACTAATATCCATAACTACACATTTTTGCCTACCCATTTAGAATGCCAGGATATTCCTCTAGTTGGAAATCTCTAAGTAGCTTTATTTTCATCAATAATATTTTTTCTTGTAAATGAAAAGACTAATAAGACTTTCCTTTGCAGCCAGTAATCTCCTTCTTTCAGTAAGCCTTATTTTTTTTCCTCTTATACATGATCATTATTCTCTTTTTCTAAAAAGCGCTAGAGGGCACTTTCAGAGAGAGAGAAAGAGAGGGAGAGAACACCCCCAGACAGGATGGGACATGGTCACCTGCAATTCCTTCTCTTTTATTTCTCCATCCTGTCAGGATTTGGGGCAAACATGCACATGCACCTGGCATCTTTTTTAATGCATCTTTTTTAAGTACGGGAGCTTGGATTTGAACCATGGTTGGCTGTGTGGGAACCATCTCCCTTAACCACTCTGCTACAGGGCCAGCTCAGATGATCTTTCTTTGTTTCTTAACCTGCTGAAGGGCACATGTGCTCACCAGAGAGAAATGGTGGGCATGCAAGATTAAGAAAGCATTCCCCACAGGGAATGGTCATGTTGCAATCCCTTCTTCATTCTCTTTTCAGAATTTTGGGCACACACATATGTGCATGTAGCTTATTTTTCAAGCTACCATGTCCCAAACTTAAACTTATGTGAGATAATGTCTTGTAACTGAAAGAAACTATATGATCTAGACATGGTTTTCCCTACTCATGAGTTCTTAGTCTCTTGTCCATCTTGTGCCATTATATTAGGAGGAATTTATGAAACAGAGATTCAATTTTAAGTCAGGATCATTATAATTATGGCAAACAGGCCAACAGGGAATGAACTGGTAGTTGCCAAAAAATTTTTGGACCAGCAGTTAGCATAATGGCTATGTCACTGGACTCCCATGTAGTCAACTGTGGTTCAAGTCCTGGACCCGGTGGCTTAAGCTTACGCTAGGCACATGTGCGTGTGTGCCCAAGATCCCAAGGGGAGAATGGAGGAGAAGGGATTGCAGCATGGCCATCCCTCCAGGGGTTGATATCTCGCTTTCTGTCTCTCTGTCTCTTCTATCTTTCTGGTAAGCGCACATGCCATATAGCAAAAACAACCTCTCCAACAACAACAACAAGAATTTTCTATGAGAATTTATATTGCACTGCCTTGAGCATTTTATTTCAGCGAACCAGAAAGATAAAGGTATTTTTAAAGGTTTACATCAGGTGAAGAGAAGTATAGGAAACTTTTATCACTATTACTTAAGAGTCAGTAAATTACGTAGCACAAGATACAGGTTAAGAGGTTAAGTTTGGGAATAAAACTGTATGGTTTGAACCCTAATTTCCTAAGTAATTAACTATAATACCTATCTGACCTTGAGAAATCATTTACATTTTTGAAATTTTAGTTTACTGATCTGTTAAAAAAAGAAAAGACATAACATTATCTTCTTCAGTGGGCGGTTAAGAGGATTAAATGAGCTGGTTCATTTAAAGTGCTTTGTTCGGTATATGACATATGCTTTAAGTTTTCAGTAAATGTTTTTGTTTGTTTGTTTGTTTCCACTGAAGTTAAAAAGACATAGAATTTGGTTGGAGAGAGCTATTTTTTTTCTCATTTGTTTTAGAGAATTCCCCTTCTCAGACCTTAGGAGAATTTCCACAAGTGCTATTTTGGAAGAAGAACTAAGAAAAAATATTTCATGGTATAAATAGCTTATAAGGAAATTTTATATGCTAAAATGTTTTAAACAAATCACTATGAATTTACTATGTGCTAATTTATTGAATAATACACTTATTCTACCTGATAATGCATTCAGGGAATTTTGGGAAGATGTGTGAACATTTAACCAATAAGTTAGATTCAAGAATAATTTGACAAAATATGTTCTTATTAATGCTGTTTAAAACATACATATCTGTGTAGGTCAAAACACTAAAAAAAATAACTTCACAGAATGAATTATGTCCAAATTAAATTATGAAATCATCATCTTGAATATGTCCAGAGAAAGTTAAAAACACCTACTCTGTCAGCCAATACTGTAAATTAACCAATTTCTAGTTTGGTTACTTATAAAACAACCTTATGCCATCATTCCATTCTTATTCCAACTCTAATCAATAGTTTGCTTTCCCCAAAAAAAAAAAAAAAAAAAAAAAAAAAAATTAAAACAAAGGCCAGCCAGCAGCATGATGGGTTAACTAAATGTCACAGGGCCAGCTGTCATGAGGACCTAGCAGTCCTGTACCCAGCAGCTTGAAAAACACGCCAGGCAAGGCATGTCTACATGCATGACCAAAATTCTGAGAGCAGAATAGCGGAAAAGGGATTACCCATAGCCTTCCCCCCCATGGGGTACTTTCTAACTTTCTCTCTCTCTCTCTGTTTCTCTTTCTCTCTCATGCTCTCTGTCCCTCTCTCTCTCTTTCTCTGGCATGCATGTGTACCCTATACCAAGTTTAAAAAAATCAAAATAAAATCTTCATTCTCTAATTCTACAAAGAAAGGAATTCAAATTCAACCATTACAAACACCCAATGTAGCAAAATAAGAATTCAAAAACTTTCTTCTCTTCTCTCCCATTCGAAGAAGTCAGTCATTGCAAAGCTAAAATACATCATTTTAAAGATTATTCTTTCTGTATTGACCTTGAGATTCTAAAACTTTACAATAGTTTATTACAATCGTGGGAAACCTTAATCATTAGAAAACTATTCTACAATACAGAAATGGGAGAGATCAAAATAATTACTTTTATAAAATTGAAAGAAACTTAGATAGAAAGTTTTGAGAAATACATTTAAAAAATTTTCGGAATTTATCCACATTACTATAGATCAGAAGAATAAAGAATTGGGATTGCCTACTCAGCATGTTTATTTACTACTTCTAAAAACTTTACATTTAGCCATTGTATATCTTTATAGCATATAAAATTATTTTTCCCATAGGGAGATGCAAATCAAAACCACAATGAGATACCACTTAACCCTGTCAGAGTGGCCTCCTCAGCATTTAACATGCATCCTCTGGGGATTTGCATTACTGTCAGTAGCTCATGGAGGAACAAATAGTGTTTGTTTATCAGATAACATGATAATTGATGTCTACAGAGGATGTTATTCTGAGTGAAATTAAAATGTGGCATGAAAAAAATGAATTAAGAAAAAAGGAGGGGGGCATACTTTGTAAGATTATACTCCCTTATTGTACATCCACTACTTAAAGAGGTTACTGTGCGTGCCCCATTCTTTTTAATTCAGAGACATTCTGCTTTCCCAAGCTGGCTGTCCACTTACCCTAGTTGTTTTCACTTTATTCCCAGAGGAGCAGCTCCATCCTTTCCGGTCTGGAAGAACTTTACATTCCTCTCCCTCTAGACATGGTTGCATATGACACCACCATTTCTGTTCCACTATTGAGGCTATGAAGAGAGAAAATACCACTCAGTATTTTTATTCGTAACCAGCAGTTCTCTGGGTGTATATTTTAAAAAGAACAAAAGACATCAATTTTTTTCTACCACTGGGAAGACTGTGTTTTGAGGCATATTTCTTTTTTTGTTCAGAGACCAAACCTTCCAAGGGTTTCTAAATAATATTTGTTTTCTTTTCAATTTTACTTTATTGTGATAAAAATGTTATGAGATCTACCCTCTTATCATATTTGAAAGTATACAATATAATAATATTACTAACAGATAAACTGTTGAGTTTTCTCATAAAAATATAGACTTCATGAAAATTAATATATTAAAAAGAAACTGTGACTGTGTACATATATAAATTTATATAAACATATAAGAAAATGAGCCTATGGGACCAGCAGTTGGCATAATGGCTTGTCACTGGACTTGCATGTAGACGACCGACCAAGGTTCAAATCCCAGACCCAGCGGCTTAAACTCATGCCAGGCACGTGTGTATGCATGCTCAGGATCCCGAGATAATGGAGGAGAAGGGATTGTGGCATGGCCATGCCCCCTGGGGAGTAATTTCTCGTTTTCTGTCTCTCTGTCTCTCTCTGTCTTTCTCGGGCAAGTGCACAGGCCCTATAGCAAAAACCTCTACAAAAAAAAAAAAAAAAGAAGAAGAAGAAAAGAAAGAAAAAAAATGAGCCTGTGATCAGTTTAGAGGCAACAGTTTAGAATCAATGTAATATTTCCTAGACTGAAAATTGGGAGACTGTTAGAGTTAACATAATTTTTCTTTTTTTTTTTTTATTATGAGCAGTAACTTCTTCACAGGGAATATACCATGCCAATATGAGCACTTAAAAAATTACTATTTATGGTAACAGCAATTAAATAGACCATATGTAGATTTATATTATATATAATTAGGTTACTTCTCAAAGAAATAAATTCTCATGCATCTTCATAAAAATTAGTATTTTATATTAATTCCATCCACAACTAAATGTTCACTCATATAAATGGTATTGATTTTTTCATTCTTCAGAACCATCCATAGATGAGACATTCTGCTTTCCCAAGCTGGCTGTCCACTTACCCTAGTTGTTTTCACTTTATTCCCAGAGGAGCAGCTCCATCCTTTCCGGTCTGGAAGAACTTTACATTCCTCTCCCTCTAGACATGGTTGCATATGACACCACCATTTCTGTTCCACTATTGAGGCTATGAAGAGAGAAAATACCACTCAGTATTTTTATTCGTAACCAGCAGTTCTCTGGGTGTATATTTTAAAAAGAACAAAAGACATCAATTTTTTTCTACCACTGGGAAGACTGTGTTTTGAGGCATATTTCTTTTTTTGTTCAGAGACCAAACCTTCCAAGGGTTTCTAAATAATATTTGTTTTCTTTTCAATTTTACTTTATTGTGATAAAAATGTTATGAGATCTACCCTCTTATCATATTTGAAAGTATACAATATAATAATATTACTAACAGATAAACTGTTGAGTTTTCTCATAAAAATATAGACTTCATGAAAATTAATATATTAAAAAGAAACTGTGACTGTGTACATATATAAATTTATATAAACATATAAGAAAATGAGCCTATGGGACCAGCAGTTGGCATAATGGCTTGTCACTGGACTTGCATGTAGACGACCGACCAAGGTTCAAATCCCAGACCCAGCGGCTTAAACTCATGCCAGGCACGTGTGTATGCATGCTCAGGATCCCGAGATAATGGAGGAGAAGGGATTGTGGCATGGCCATGCCCCCTGGGGAGTAATTTCTCGTTTTCTGTCTCTCTGTCTCTCTCTGTCTTTCTGGCAAGTGCACATGCCCTATAGCAAAAACCTCTACAAAAAAAAAAAAAAAAGAAGAAGAAGAAAAGAAAGAAAAAAAATGAGCCTGTGATCAGTTTAGAGGCAACAGTTTAGAATCAATGTAATATTTCCTAGACTGAAAATTGGGAGACTGTTAGAGTTAACATAATTTTTCTTTTTTTTTTTTTATTATGAGCAGTAACTTCTTCACAGGGAATATACCATGCCAATATGAGCACTTAAAAAATTACTATTTATGGTAACAGCAATTAAATAGACCATATGTAGATTTATATTATATATAATTAGGTTACTTCTCAAAGAAATAAATTCTCATGCATCTTCATAAAAATTAGTATTTTATATTAATTCCATCCACAACTAAATGTTCACTCATATAAATGGTATTGATTTTTTCATTCTTCAGAACCATCCATAGATTTAAGAACTTATTCTATTAAATCACCCATTTTCATTTTTCTTTTCCCAATTAATTTAGACATCCAGTCCCCCCAAACATCTTCCAGAAAATCGATATTTTATGGTATCAAAATAAGAAGCACATTCTCTTAGTAGAACCTCATTATAATGCCTTTGGTAACAGAAATGCATAAGATCTGAAATCTTTATCCAAAGGAGTTTAGATTTCAAAACGCCCCCAAATAAACTCATTTCAACCATATGACTTATGATGTGGTCTCCTGAAATTGGCCTCAGTTGATAGCATTATAGTGGGGTTCCAGTTCCAAACAGTCCCCAGCCATCACACCATTACAATGAGCAACAGAAGAGGGCACACCATCCACACAAGACGGAGCAGCTCGCGTGGTGCCTGCCACCTGCCCCGGGAAGCAGGAGCACTTGACCGTTTGTGACCGTTCTTCTATCTTGTTCTTATTACAGCATCTGTGGAGTGCCACCACCTCACAAGTTCCCGTTTTAACATGGTGAGCTGTGCAAACAGAAACAAAACAATATTGAGAAAGCTTTGGACACTTCTCCCCCTCTTTTTAATTAGAAGTACATTAAATATAGCTCTATAAGGGACCCACCATGCATGAAACTAGAAATACAATGATGCTAACTCCATAACGCAGATTTGATTTCTTTTCTAAATGTGGTAGGAACATTTCTGTCAGTAAATGCTTGGTGAAGCAGGAACAATTAGTGACTAGATTAGAATGAGCTGTTAAAACAGTCTGAAATACAGAGGCAATATAGGGCGCCATCAAAAATGTATTTATTTGCGTAGGACTCTTTTTACACCTTTTGATTCGGTGTGTTAATCAAAGCCAGGCAAACCCTGGACAAGGTGACCTGAGGCTAGCCTCATTTTCACTGTGGGTGGATGCTAACTAAGGTTATATTCTTCTGGGGAAGAGTGAGAGGACTAGGCTGCAATTCACCCTCAGGAACCAAGAGGCAGAGGGTGGACACCTATATCCGTGGTATATTTTTGCCCAGTTTCCCTAGAAAAAAATTTTTTGGGTGATTCTCAAAATTGCCACCATTTTCCTGTAGTTTCAGCCAATCGCAGGAGCCAGTATCATTTCGTTCCATTTTGCTTAAAGGGACAATTGTCCTTTAAGATGGTACCGTGAACTCTAATGGATTCCTATCTGGCAGGGGATGACCTGGAAACCCAGTCCAGTAAACTACCATACCCATTCTGTCAACTGCAAGATAAAGCTACTAGAGCTTTTTGGACATCGCTAATTCCATTATGATAAGGCTCTAGTTTGTCTTCATTGTCATTGTTTTTTCAACACTTTTTAAAATATAGTAACCCTAATGTGAAGTGATAAATGCTTCATCTACTAAAATTAATAATAACTTAAAACCAAACATTCATTGAAGATTACACTTTCAGAAATTTGTAAGTTGTGATTGATACAAAAACAGAAATATAAATAGAAAAGTAAGAGACCTGAAGTTGTTTAATGGTATAAATATATTGAGACTCATTGTCAGTAAGATCAGCACAACAGCCACTAATATTAATGCTCCCCTTGGAGATGAGAGGAACCAATGTACAGTAACTCAGGTTAGAAAACTTGTATAGATCTTTCGTTCTTCCCCTCTTCCTTACTCCCTCCCTCTATCTCTTCTTTTTTCTTCCTTCCTTCCTTCCTTCCTCCCTTCCTTCCTTCCTTCCTTTCTTTCTTCCATGAGTGAGAGAGAGAGAAACAAAGATTTAGATAAGGCATCTTTAACAGGGTCTTGATACCACAATGCAAACCCCAGCTTCAGCCAGGCCAGATCATGAGCATACACCAGGCATACTAGAGAGGTATTGATACTTGAACCATCATCCTTCTCATGTGGGTCCACATTAAAGAGAGTCGTGTTTCCTTGCAGTGCCATTGTTTGATTCCTGGTTCTAAATTTTCTAAGAGAGGGCCAATCACACATAATCTACCTTTTATCCTTCTCTATGAGATGAAGAACCTTAGACGGGCATACGGCTTTGGCATGTAATCCTCAAAACCTTTCAAGAGGCACATACCATTTCCAATGTCACAAAAAATTTTATGCAACTATAGCTATAAATGGGGATGCTCTCTGCATATGATTAAAATACAAATATATTTCAATGAAAGCTAAAAAGTTAAGCGTCAAACTTCTGTTCCTATACTTGTGCCATAGAAAATATTTTCCTAGCTAAGGATGAGTGTTTTAATTTGCTGAACGCTTTATATGACATTATACAAGTGAATGTAGTGCTTCCTGTGCTGTACTTTGCTTAGTCACATGAATGAGTAAATACCACACATCAGGCATGGTTCTGAGTACTGAGGATACAACAGTGAGTAAGAGAGACACATTATTCAGCAATAAAAAAAAGAACAAAATCCTTTTGTGACAATATAGACGAACCTGAAGGATATGATGGTAAGTGAAATTAGTCAGGCACAAAAAGACAGATCCCACAGGATCTCACTCGTGGAGTTTTGAGACATTGAGCTCATAGATGTAGAGAATGGAATAGATGTTACCAGAAGCTGAGGAAGGGAAAAAGAAGAAGGAAGGAGAAAGGGAGAGAGGATAAACGATGAGTTCAAAGTTATCCAGTTGGATAGGAGAATGACGTTTTGGTGTTGTAAGACATAGTAGGGTGACTCTAGTGAAAAATAATGTACTGTTCGTTTCAAAAAAGCTAGAAGAGAGAAACGTAAATGTTTTTAACATACACACAGAAAATGACAAATGTTTGAGGTGATATTCTAATCTATGATTTAATCATTATACAATGTACATATGTAATAGAGCATCACACTTTATAATATATCTATTATTTGCCTATTAAGAATAAAAGTAAAATTTTAAAAATATAGACACAATTTGTGCCTGCCTTCAAAGGGCTTATATTCCTGGAGAAAAATAATTATAGTAAGCACCTAAGTTAATGATTAAAATGATGTGTAGTTTTTGTGTTTTGTTTTGCTTGGTTTTGGTTTTGAGAGATTTTTTGCTATAGGGTACATGCGTTCGCCAGAAAGACAGAGAGAGACAGAGAGACAGAAAGCGAGAAATTATCCCCCAGGGAGGATGGCCATGCCGCAATCCCTTCTCCTCCATTCTCCTCTCGGGATCTTGGGCACGCATGCACAAGTGCCCGGCGTGAGTTTAAACCACTGGGTCTGGGACTCAAATCGCGGTCGGCTACACAGGAGTCCAGCGACATAGCCATTATGCTAATTACTGGTCCGAATGTGTAGTTCTTAATCCCCTTGAAGGAAATACAGTAGAGGAATATGACTGAGAGTAATTGAGCAGGGAGGGAATTTATATTTTGGGGAGAATCTCAGGAAGGGTCTCTCTGAGGAAGTAACCTAAATGATGAGCCTGATGTTAAGAAGGAAACACTCATTATGAAGAATGAAGAAAGGAAGTGTATTCCAAAGAAGGCACATAAAATCGCAAGATCCTAGAGTAAGGGAAAGTGAAAATTTGAAAGTATTGGGTCATAACTATAGGCAGATCATGTAAGTGGTGCTTTTATTTTCCTCGTAAGAGAAAGCCTTTGGATAGAAAAGGTATCACCTCATTTATTCTTTAGAAGTTTAGTCAGGCTGCTCTTCAGAGATTAGACTGAAGAAGATAATAGTGGAGACCAGTTATAAGGAGAGTAAAGGAGTCTCAGTGGTAAAAGATAGAACTTAGACCAGATCGACAGTCCAAGAGATGGAGAGAAGGAGCCAGTTAAGACTATTTCAATGAAGAGTTAGTTCGACATACAAATGGATTGAATGTAGACTGTGAGGGCAAGGGGACTTGAATTACTCCTAAACTTGAACTTAGCAATGAGAAGTTGATGATTTTGTGGTGGTGGTTGTTGAAATTTTTGTTATAGGACATGTGTACTCGTTAGAAATACAGAAAGACAGAAAATGAGAAATCATCCTGCAAGAGGGATGACCACAGTGCAATCCCTTCTCCTCCATTCTTCTCTTAGGATTTTGGGCACACACACACCCAGCATGAGTTTCAAGATTCTGGTTCTGTGACTCAAACAGTAGTCACCCATGTAGGAGTTCAGTGCCTTAACCACTAGTCCAGCAACCTAACCATTATGCCATCTGCTGGTCCCAAAATTGGTGATTTTAGTAGGTAAAGAAGGCTTGAGGAAAGGGTAGTCTGTCAAAAGATTGGCGGGGTTAGAATATACGTACTTCTGTTTGGGTCGTGTTAAGTTTGAGATCCTTATAAGACACCCAAGTAGAAATACAAATCGGGCAGCAACATTTATGAAATGGGTCTTACAGAAAAGATCTGGGCTGCAAATACAGACTTAAGAGACGAGGCCTATAGGCATATAAAGCCATGGGTCAAACAAGATTGCCATAAAAGTTTGCCACTAGGAAAGAGAAAAGGGAAAAGAACAGTCTAAAGAACTTGGAATGGGAGAGATAACAAGAAAACATAATAGCAACACATGAGCTTAAAGGAAAAGCAGCATGAAATGAAGAAATAAAAGGCCAAAGAACAAACATTTCAAAAAAGAGGAATTGCTCAGCTATGTCAAATGCATGGAAAATCCAATTAAAAGAACAGAAATAACCACCCGTTAAAGAAGTACCACAGTATAGTTTTTAAGAGCATATACTCCAAAGTCTGATTCAAATCTAAGCTCCTCTAAATAACTCTTTAACTTTGGGCACATTACCTAATATCTATAGACCCCAGGATTTTTTTCATGTCTAAAAGAGAGATACTAATAGCATCATTCTTGTAGGGTTGATTGAGGATTAAATTACTTACAATCTATAAAATATTTATAATACTGCCTGCCTAAGGTAGGCACTTTTATAATTGCTATTATCATTACCTTTTGATCTTGGTAAAACTCATGTTAATGGCATGATAAAGAAGGCAGCATTGAAACAAGTTTAGTAGATAATAGGAGACTCAGAGTGAGATGATTATAAAAATTTCTTTCAAGGAGTTTTTCTGTAAAGGGAGGAAGGAAATTAAACAATAGCAGGAAGGAAACACGGGGTCCAGAGAATTTTTTAATAGATGCTATAAAAGCATGCTTTTTTTCCTAGAATGACCTAGTAGAAAAAGAAATTGACAATACAGGTGAGAGGAGGAATAATCAGAAAATAATTTCCTTGGACCAGCTGGTGGCATGGTGATTAAGGCGAATGAAACCCACATGGTCAAGCTATATGGTTTAAATCTCAGACCTGGTATCTTGTAAAACATGCTGGGCACATATGAGTATATGCCCAAAATCCTGAAAAAAGGAAGAAATGGAAAAGGTGGAAGAGTAAGAATTGGAGCATGATCAAGCCCCATGGGAGTGCTCTGTCATTCTCTCTCTCTCTGTCTCTCTCTCTCTCTCTGTCTCTCTCTTTCTCTCTCGGTTGAGTGCACACACTCTCTGTCAAATAAAAAAGAAAAAAAGAAAAGAAAAGAATGTCCTTAAGAATGAAAAAGAAATTGAGACCCAGGAAACCAAGGGGTTGAAATCACATTGGTATGGGCATGCAATCCATTATAACAAGAATAAGGGTGTGATATGTGGGTACAGAGACAGGTAGGTGTGAGTGGATTAAATGATCAGAAGATGAGGTGGTTTCTTATTTGAGTACATTCATTTTTTGCATGAAATATGAGAGATGTTGGCGAACAAACCAACAAAACAAGAGGGTATGATGTGGATATCTCAGAAAGAGGGAAAGTGAATTTACTGGGAAGGAGTAGCAGAAATACCTGGCAGAGTTGGCTGATGCACACTGTAAATTGCAGAGGGCACAGTGGGATGGAAGATTGAATGAGATTACAGAGCAGAGTGGGAGAAATGTCTTTGTGGTGATAAACTACGTGGGATGCTTGGACTTCGGATAGTGATTTAGAGAAACAGAGATGTGAGTTATGGCGAGATTAGTTCTGCAAGTCTTTGAATGGAAGCTGGGAAGAGATGATTAGGGCATCTTCAGACAGTGAAGCTAGCAGGAAAATCACTGAGCTGAGACATCTTGTTGGCGGCTGGGACTCGGTTCTCTTCCATAATACTAAGTCTTCCAGGTGCACATGGTGACGCTTCCCTGACCTCTCCTCTGAGAAAAGAGGTGTTTCAGCACTGGACCTACTTCACCACCTCTGTTACGAGGACTTTTTTTATATGTTGGACAAGAATGAAGAAATGAAAATGCCGCATCTGGTTTTCCCTTCCTCATACAGAATCAGTTTATTTTTAATGTGCCTGACAAGAAAACTAAGAAGATAAATTAGCCTTGGTAATCATTACTGTGGCTCATAAAATACGCAGTGCCTTCAAGAACTTCATGGAAAACACAAATTATGAAAAAAATCTATGGATTTAAAATTTTTTGCACCTAATGAAACGTGCACTTTAATTCCATTTTCCCCATGAAGTGTCTCTCAAGTTCCCTCATATTTTTGGTTTTCTTTCTCCTATATATATATGGTAATATTATTCTCTCCATTGCATTAAATTTAGATGTGGGAGTAAGAATTGCTTTGCCCAATAAAAAATGTTAAAGAAGGATGAATCACTTATGAGCAGAAGCAAAGATGATCAGTTCTGCGTGGAAGATTTAAGAGGTAGTGTATAATTCACTGTGTTTCCCCCCATCAGCCAGAGTAACCATTATGTTCTTGGTAGTAAAACTATATTAACCTTAGTCCCCGAATGAAAACGCATGAAACAAAATTTCCACCGACCATGATGGGCTCGCAAGTAAAAAGTAAACCTATGTTGTTATAAACCTTTGGAGGTTGACTGTTACTGTGACAAATCTTAGCCTATTCTAAATACACAGTAGTATTTGCTGCTTTCTAGATTGTTCAGTACGATATATTTTTCTAAATGTGTTAGTTGGAGAATAAGTCAGCAAAGCATGTTATCTTTAAACCTGGATCATTTTAATTTATTTGAGCCAAAGCACCATAAACATTAAAAAGAAAATGTTGTTTTCTATTTATATAAATTTAGGGGTTACATGAGCTATCCAACAATGGAATAATTACTTGGCTAAATGTGGTATGTCGGAGCTCTGGTGAAGAAAGTGTGCTTCTTATTTCTTAGAAGAGGAAGAAGGTGAGATGATGACAAAGTGGCACAATGGAGAGAGAGAGAACGCCATAGCTACATGGGGAGAAAGAGAGGTACGGCTGTCTTCAGAGACAATGGTGCTAAATGTGAGGGGATTTAGTAGATTTAGATTTAACAAGGGTGATCAGGAAAAGCAAGCAATAACCTGACAGACTCAAGGTTTTCTTGCCCTGTCCTTCCTCTTTACTGTCTCTGAATAAAATCCACAGACTGAGTGTCCTGGTGAGAAATGGAATTTTATAAAAATATCCCTCGGCCTTTGTTCTTATTCATACTGGAGGTATCAGGTTTTTTTCTATAGAAGGAGAGAGGGATAAGTTAACTTTTACAAATACAATAGGGTAGAGAGCGGACTGAGCTAGATAAACTTGTACTCAGGGAGTTCAAAGGCAGAGTAGAAAAAATATTAACTGTTCAATATTTTTCATATATGCCCATAAAGATGGCAAGTGAAGTGTGGTACTTCAAAAGTTGGAAATGAAACTTCTAGCAGAAATTAGCTCACCTAATTACAGCATATGTATACTTACGTATAGATTCCTTATTGGGCTGCTGCATATCTTATTAGGATAACCAAATTCTTGTAGACAAAGACTAATTTTTCATGTAAACTGCTCAGTGTGTGGTATGAGTTTAATAAATGGTAAACAAGCAATTTAAGAAGGTAAAACTAATTCCCGTGGTTTTCCTTTAAAAGGTTAATGAGATGGTAGGAAATTCAAGCAGTTACTAGAATTCTCTACACAAATTCAGACAGAGTTCACGATAAATTAACCTAATCAAATATTAGGGCTTTCCAAATTAACAAAATAGGCTTCACAGAAGATCACTTAGCATCGTATTAAAATAACACAAGACCCCCTGGAGAAGATTTAAATGAAAAGGAACAAACAAACAATTTTTTTTCATGTCACAATTCCCAAGTCACACACATACAAAAAAAAAAGCAAAACAAAAAAATTCTAACTTTTTTCTCCATGATGTGATCCATAAACACAATATTGCCTCCTATACTTTTGTGAAATGACAGAAGAGACACGTAGGTTTCATTAAATTCTCATGAAACAGGATACTAAGCCAAGTCTTAGTTCTAATCATTGCTGTCCAAGGTTATGGCCCTTATGTTTCATTTCAAAATAAGACCATTGACCCTACAGTGCCTCAGAAACATGGTCCTAAAGACTGCTTCGTAAATCATTTGCTAGGATTCCTAAATATTTTGTAAAGCTATTATGAGTGATATATTCTAGCATGACATCCCATGAGGCATTTTACCAATACCTTTGTTTCTAACTACTGTTTTACACACTGGAAGAAGTTATTCTACAGGGGAAAAAAATTTCCAAATGAAAATCACATTTGGTGTATATATATATGTATACACACACACATATGCATATTTTTAATTATATAAGATAAATAATATTTGATGCACTACAAATGTACATAATCGGTCCCATTTGATTCATCACCTGTGAACCAACCAAAACTACATAGATGTGAAATGGGCTCACAGTAGAATAATATGTGTAGAAATCATTCATCTTGAGTAGTGGTGTTATCTTTAGATGAATAAGAATACAAGGTTAAGCATATTAAATTCTGTATGTAAATAAATATACATCCTATATGTAAATAATTCATATAGTCTGGAAACAATTTATGGAATAATGATAATTGCTAACATTTATTAAATATTTATTATGCTCTAAACATTAGTTTTTAATTTTATTTTAATTTTTATTTCTTATTTACATTATCATTATACATCTTTATAGCATACAAGTTAGATTTTAAAGCATGCATGGAATGCACGAGAATCAAAGATATCGCCTTATATATAATTTTCAACAGAGAACTTTACATTCTTCCGTCTGTTAAATATTTTTTCACTGAGCACGTCCCTCCCTCCTGTTCCCCTCTGCCCATACCCCTGGTATCTACACTTGCCTTTCCCACTATTATATCTTCAAAGTTTTTCATTTCTGCCACAGAGTGACTATATTCATTATATGTTGAGCAAGAAAATACCAAGTTTGTCTTTCATAGCCCGGCTTGTTTCACTTGGTTTTAAATCTTCTATATTCATCTACTTTGTATCAAATGATAGTCTCATCATGCTTGGTAGCCAGGTAGTATTTCACAATGTATAGATGTCATAATTTTTCTATTTAGTCTTCAGTTTGGGTTAATTCCATGTCAATTGTGAATAATTCTGCAATAAACATAGATATGCAAATGTCTTTTCAATTGAGCGTATTCCTAGCCAGAGGGTAAATACTAAGGAGTAGTATTATTGGGTCATATGGAAGCTCTAATTGTAGTTTTTTGAGGAACCTCCATATTGTTTCCCACAGTGCTTATTCTAATTTACATTCTCTCCAACAGCATAGGAGCATTTCCCTTTCACCACAACGTTGCCAGCAATTGCTGTTGCTTATTTTTTTGGTCATAGCCATTTTCACTGGTCTTAAGTCGTATCTCATTGTGGTTTAGATCTGTATTTCCCTTATGATAAGAGATGTTGAACTTTTTTTTTCTTTTTTACATGCATTGTGACTATTCATATGTCTTCCTTAGAGAGTTGTCTGTTCAGCTCATTTGCTGGGCATGAGCTCTGAAACTGAAATACCAGAGTTCAAAACTAGTTTAAATGCTATACTGTCCTTCAGTAAATGCTTAAGTAAATTCATTCACTTTTCAAATAACTGGCTTATTCATCTCTAAAATAGATCTATAGAGTCTTATGAAGATCAAATGAGAAGATATATGTGAAACAGATCTGAAATTGTATAACATTATTTATATGTTAATTATCTGCATTTTTACTATTAATGTAATTAATGAATACCACAATGACAAAATATGCATATAAACTACAAAGATGTGGCTGTTAGAAAAAGTTACCTATATTTTATAGAAGTTTTCATTTCATACTTCAAACAAAATCAACGTATGTATGTTAATTGTGTTGACATGAGATACATGTAAAAAAAACACAATCTTACACATAAGTTACAGAAGAGTGTACATTTGGAATCAGGTTATGAATTTGTTCCTGCTCATTTCCTCCCCATTAGTTTTTGGTTCTTATTTGTATTCTGATTTGTCTCATTGATTCTGAAATTTTGTTTGTCTCTCTATACTCCTATTTAATAGTTTTACCCAGCTTGACTAGCTTCCTGGAGAGTCTGTATTACACCTTCTAAGCAGAAATAAAGCATCACCTACATGCACCAATAGGCATCTGAAATACAAGCTAGTTAGTGGATTTAGGTTGCTGTAAATCACTGTGAATGGAAAAAATGTGCTGAAACAAAAACTTTTTGAGACAGCTAATTTCTCACTTTAATTCATTAGAATGAGAAAATAGGGCACATTTTTAGACTTTCATGCTGAAACAATCTAATTTTTTAATGATCATTTAAATAGCTAAATGAAATTTCAAAGTTCCCATAATTTATGATGATCAGGGAAGGAAATAGCCAAGTGCAAAAGATATTCTTACAAAACGTGTTTTCTAAAACTGCTCCACTTTTATAGAGAAAAAAAAAAAAACTTAAGTAAAATTGTTGGGGGGTAAGAAGGGCATGATTGCCACTAAGGAATAATAACCTTAAAATTCCCATTTAGCAGTATGGTGTCTACTAACAAAAGCAAACTCTCAACCAGAGAACTATTTTTAGAAAAAGAATCAGAACAAAGATTCACTCTTGGGAGAATTTTTATATGTATTTCGTCTCAGCTCAATCACAGACATCATCTATATTCATATTTAAATAATAACTAACATCTAGTCATTTTATGAATGGTCCCACAACTTCTGCCTATAAGATTTGCTCTGAAAAAAGGGTACTAGGACCAATCAAATCCATTTTTCTGGAAATTTTAACTAAAAGACGTGGGAGGAAGTAAACACTTGAGCCAAGATGTCATCTGGTATCAGGAGTCAGATGGCCCTGGAGAGTTTGGTGCATGCTGCTCTGTGGTGAGTGCTAGAACTCAGAAGATGAGGTCAGGAGAGAGAAGAAAGCACAGAAGCAGAGAGGAAAGAGAGAAGACCAGTAGGGAGTCCCAGGAGCTGCTTCAGTATCTGCCCTTCCTAAAGCCCTCCAATAATTTTCCATAGTTCCTGAAAACATTCTCTGGAACAGGTTTCAGTAAGCCCCTTTTTCCCTAAGGTAACTTCCTATCTTTGTTCCTTGACCCCCCCAAAATGTGCCGACTATGTGATTTTGTTTCTCTAATTAGTTATAATTAACAGAAGTTAAATATTAGTTAGAAGTATTCTCTATATCTGGTGGGGTTTTTTTTTTTTTTTTGGAGAGGTTTTTTTCACTATAGGGGGTGTGCGCTCACCAGAAAAGACAGAGAGAGACATAGAGACAGAAAGTGAGAAATCACCCCCCCCGGGGGGATGGTCAAGAGAGACATAGAGACAGAAAGTGAGAAATCACCCCCCCCCAGGGGGGATGGTCACGCCACAATCCCTTCTCCTCCATTCTCCTCTCGGGTTCTTGGGCATGCACGCACACATGCCCGGCATGAGTTTTAAGCCACCAGGTCCGGGACGCGAACCACAGTCAACTACGTGGGAGTCCAGTGACATAGCCATTACGCTAACTGCTGGTTCCCCTCTATATCTGTTTTTAAGAGAAAGGGACTGAGGCCAGTAGGTGGCATAGTGGTTAAGGTATTGGACTTTCACATGGTCGATTGTGGTTCAAGTCCCAGACCCAGCCGCCTGAAACTTATGCCAGGCATATGTGTGCACATGCCCAAAATCCCAAGAGAATGAAAGAGAAGGCACTGTAGCATGGTCATCTACCCTTGAGGGTGATTTCTTGTTTTCTGTCTCTCTGTCTCGCCAGTTGAGCACACATGCTCTACAGCAAAATTCTATTTAAAAAAAATAAAGGGAGAGAAAGAGACTAATTTCCATTTTCAAAGAAGGACCTACAAAACTCTTATCCAATAGTCAAACTTCCTACAATTACCTCAGAGTGAAAATTAATATTTCAAATGATGACTCTAAGGCCATCTAAAACTACAATGAAAAGAAAATGGCATACATGTGTGTGTGTGTGTGTGTGTGTGTATTTGTGTTAGAATATATATATATGTATATATATATATATATTCATTTTCTCTTTTTTTTTTTTTTGAAAGGTTTTGCTATAGGGTGTGTGCACTCTTCAAAAAGACAGAGAGAGAGAGAGACAGAAAGAGAGAAATCACCCCTCAGGTGGGATGGTCACACCACAATTCCTTCCCCTCCATTCTCCTCTCGAGATCATGGGCACACACTCACATGCACCTGGTATGAGTTTAAGCCACCAGGTCCGGGACTCAAACCACGGTCAACTACATGGGAGTCCAGCAACATAGCCATTATGCCAACAGCTGGTGCCTAGAATATATATATTCTAATGGTAAGAGTTACAAAGCAGATTTTGGAGGCCAGCAAGTGCCACAGTGGTTGAGGTGCTGGACTCCCATGAGGTCAACTACAGTTCATGTCCCAACCTGGTAGCTTAAAAATCATGCCAGGTGCATGTGCATGCATGCTCAAAACCCAAGGAGGAGAACAGAGGAAAAGAGATTGCAATATGCCCGTGACCCTTGGTGAATGATCTCTCACTTTCCCTCTCCCTGTCTCTCTCTCTCTCTTTCTCACCCTCCTTTCTGGCAAGCAAAAGTCTTTAAAAAATAAAATAAAAGGCGGATTTTTTTACTTAATCCTAAATTACACAAAAAATAATGAATTAGAATATTGCCAATTTCCAAACATTGTAAGAATCACATTGTTCTCTTAATATTAATAATATCACTATATGTGTTCCTAGGAAGAAATGCAATGCAGCCTGAATGGTTCTTGAGGAAAGTGATTCAGTGAGTAGAAAAAGCAGTGAAAGAAAGACAGGGATTTGGGCTCTAGTGTATAGTTTTCAGTCCCTGAAGAGTGTGACATTGAATAAGTTATTTAGGTCTCTGGATCTCCTTTCTTTTGTGAAAAGTGAAAAAAATCAGACTAGACTTATAGGTACTTTAAAGTTTCCTTCCAGTTCGAAAATTCTATTTCAAGTTTTATTATAATGAAGAAAATCTATTAGACCTATCAGAAAATGAAAATCAAGGTAAAACATACATTTTTAATTCCTTCAAACACACAGAAGTTAATTTCACTAAGTGACCGAACTTAGTAAGAAATGGAGAAAAGAGTTTATAAAATTTATATTTTGGATATATTTCTCTATTTCTATATATTCTTAATGTATTTCTATATAGTCTTCCTGTATAAAATAATAATTTTTTTGTTTATTTATTCATTACACAAGTGAGAGAGACAGAAAGCGAGAGAGAGAGAGTACCCCACGAGGTTCCAATGCTACAATCCAACCCCAGCCTTGACCAGCACAGATCTTGGGCACATGTTGGGTCCTGTGTGCTTAGGGAGACCAATCAGTAACCTTCCCACGTGGGTTAGCCTTGAAGAGCACCACATTCCACTGCGGCACCACCATCCACCCCCCCGCAAAGTCATGAATCCTAACTTCACAGTTTAATATTCATTATTCATTGATGTTCACTATAAAGTTAACCTGCATCTTTACACTTCTTTAAGTCCAAAACAGTTTGGTTACTGTCAATTCCACAAAAGAGATCCAATTCTAAAGGTAATATAGCATGGTAATTTGGCTGACGATTCAGAAGTCAGGTAGTCTAGGTTCAAACATCTGTTTCAATTTAGAATACCTTCCTCTGCACCAGACTCCCCTCTTTCTTTCTTTCTTTGGTTCACAGCTAAACTATATTTTGCAGTCTCCCTTGCACTTAGGTGTGGGCAGTGACATATGGAATGTGGGCAGAAGTGAATTATACTTCTATAAGAAAAAGCCTATGAAAACTTTCCACTCTATCAGTCACTCTCTCTCCTTCCGTTTCAGTTGTAGGTCAGTGCCAGGGTGACCTTAGAAACTGTGTGTGAAGATGGTAGAGCTACCATCAGCCAAGGTCTCTCAATAACTATGTAGAGGAGTGACTCTCCCTGTCAACAAATGGATTGCACATAAGCAAAAAAGCTTAGGCTATGTTAACCTAATGATTTTGAGGTGTATCTGTTATAGAAGATGACTAATACACATTAATATTCCTATTAATGAACCTAGGAAGGAGTTGGGCACAGCCCAACTGTGTCTTCTTTTATAGTTTCTAATTTGCCATAGGACAGATGTGCTTCCTGCAGAGAAACAGAGGGGGGCAGTGGGGGAATGAGACAGCACACCTCACATAGGGTATGGTCATGCTACAATCCCTTTCATCTATTTCTCTGTCTTTTCAGGATTTGGGGCACACATGCACATGTACCCAGCATGTTTTTCAACACCAGGTCTAAGATTCAAACCATTAAGTTGGTCATGTAGTAATCAGTCATCTTAACCATCATGCTACTGGCTGGCCCACCCAAGTGCTTCTTATTGGAAGTGACTCTGTGAGTAGAAATAGCAGAGAACAAAAATGTGATGTGAGAACATTATTCTATCTTCTATCTTCCTAAGCATCAGCTCCTCATCTGTAAAGTGGGAATTATGATATTACCATCCATGAAGGATTATAATGAGGATTTATTATTCATAATAATTCTTAGACCTAGTACAGAATATTAGCTATGATTATTATGGAGGCTAAGAAGAACTTAAATAGATCCTTGAATCAAAATAAGATACCTAAAAGAGAATCATAGATTTTTAGACTTAGAAGATAAAAATAAAGCCCAACCTTGTCATTAATAAACAAACAAACAAAAAAGAAAGCTAAGATAGCTAGAAAACATCATCTTAGTTCAAAATTACAGAGCTATAGAGTGAACAATCAATAACTAGAACTCAGCTCTTTTAATTTCAAATTCAATATCACTTCAATTATCTAACCTGCATTCCCAAAATCTTTAGCCATCAAATTCCTCTAATTCTTGTTCCTATATATCTTCTTAGCTTCCCTCTCTCCTCTACAACTTTACTTCTACTTAATTATTTTAGGCATCTTTAGCATCTTTTCCTTGTATAAACCATGAGAGTATCCCCTCACTGGTCTTACTAGATTGTTCCCCTACACACACACACACACACACACACACAATTACCATGGTGGATCTTTCTAAAAGTAAATCCACAATATAGAAGAACGTTTAGTTCCTTTTATTTTGTAGAAAAAATTCAAACTTCACGTGTAGCACAAGCATCCCCCTACAGCCTGCTTCTGACTTCTCCAGCCTTGCCTTCCTAGGCACACTTGTTCCATCCTATGCTGAACTCACATATACTATTTTCAGAATCTTCCATGTAGCACACCTTCACATCTCTATGTTTTTGTTCAGGCCACCTCTCTCTTGAATTCTTGTTCGCATATTTATTTATTTATTTATTTATTTATTGGGGGGGGAGGTTCTTTTTTTTTTTTTTCCACTATAGGGCACGTGCGCTCTCCAGACAGACAGAGAGAGACACAGAGACAGAAAGCGAGAAATCACCCCCCAGGGGGGATGGTCAAGCCACAATCCCTTCTCCTCCACTCTCCTCTTGGGATCTTGGGCACGCATGCACAGGCAACCGGCATGAGTTTTAAGCCACCGGGTCCAGGACGCAAACCCCAGTCAACCACGTGGGAGTCCAGCAACATAGCCATTACGCTAACTGCTGGTTCCCATTGCCTGCATTTTTAGACCCAGGAAACACCTAGCCCATCTTACAAGGTTCAGAGCATCACATTGCCTACTCGATAAAGCTGTTAATTAACCTCTCAGGTAGACTAAATTACTCTGTCCTATGATTAACATTTTCTTACTTATTTCTGCAACACCTGTAACTGTTTTCTATATTTACTTTTTATATATCTGTTTCCCCATACTAAATTCAGATGCTCAAATCCAAGATTTTTTTTATCCCTGCATTCCCAGCTAGAGGCACAAGCTGAGATTTATAATAGAAAATCAATATACCTGATAAATAAATGAATAATAAATTGTTTACTACAAGGGTTCCTAAAAGAAAGAGAAAGAAAACAGTAAATATGACAACTTTTCCTTTCTAGGCTTAGATGAGCCTGTTGGAAATGGTACAAACATTTAACCTTCATATGTTGTAGATATGTGTGTATGTGTGTTTAATTTGTTGTGATGGAAAACCAAGTAAGATTTCAGGAGGACATATACATTCAATAAGTCCTAGACTGAGATGTTGGAAGGCCTGGGTTCTATTTCTACCCCTGTCACAAACCAATTTTAATCATCAGCAAATCACTTTAATCTTCCTTCCTAAGTCACAGTTGATCACTTATAAAATAAGGAGGTTGGAAGTGTGTGTGTGTGTGTGTGTGTGTGTGTGTGCATATATAGATAGATACATCTAATAGAACATTCAATATCATGTAGTCAAGAAAAAAATGTGACATTAACTAAAAGTAAGTGTTCATTACACAGTAGATGAAATTTCCAATGTAATCAATGGAAGCCTCTCATCAGAGAAGTGCAGCATTGGACTGTGACCCAGGAGGTCTTGATTTTGTCTCTAATTGATCAGGACACTTCTTTGAGTAATTTGCTTATTTATACTTCCATTTCCTCAACTAAAAGATTAGAAGGGTCCCGAAGTTTGTTTTCAGCTCTAAACATGTATTGCATGGTGTTCTAAATACAATCTAGATGGACAGAAGCACTGAAGCCATTCTATTCTGGGAAATGATTATTCCCTAGAGAAGGGAGAAGTTCTACTATTGCCTATATCTCACTTTGTAGATTCATACTTCCATACCCTTTAGTATACTAAGAGGTTTTCTACATCTGAGGTGTTCTTTGAAGCCAGTGAGACCTACAAACAGAAGGAATCAGCAGTATTAAAGAATGAACATATCTTTGCCCTCTATACCATCCAATGAAATTTGACACAATGAAATTTGCTTTATTCCCAGTGATCAACATAAAAAGCAAATTTAGGGAACCAGCAGTTAGCGTAATGGCTATGTCGCTGGACTCCCACATAGTCGACCACGGTTCGTGTCCCGGACCCGGTGGCTTAAAAACTCACACCAGGTGCGTGTGCGTGCGTGCCCAAGATCCCGGGAGGAGAAGGGATTGCGGCGTGACCATCCCCCCTGGGGGGTGATTTCTCGCTTTCTGTCTCTATGTCTCTCTCTGTCTGTCTGGCGAGCGCACGCGCCCTACAGTGAAAATCTCTCCAAAAAAAAAAGCAAATTTAGGTTATCTTTACTCTACACTTTAGCAAATTCAGTAAGAAACATCCAGATTCTGTTACTTTATATCAAAAGGTCATAATTCTGGGGACCATCTCCTGGCGTAATGGCTACGTCGCTGGACTCCCACGTAGCCGACCGTGGTTCAAATCCCAGACCTGGTGGCTTAAACTCATGCCAGGTGCATGTGCATGCGTGTCCAAGATTCCAAGAGGAGAATGAAGGAGAAAGGATTGCTGCATGGCCATCCCCCCTGCGGGGTGATTTCTCACTTTCTGTCTCTCTGTTTCTCTCTGTCTTTCTGGTGAGCACACATGCCCTATAGCAAAAAATAAACCTCTCCAAAAAAAAAAAAAAAGAAGGACATAATTCTTAGTCAAATCAAAAAGACATAAATCTTAGTCAAATTATTAAAGGAGACTGGATGAGACTTTTTAACATTTTTTTCATAAGAAAAATGTTAGTTGCTTTTTGAAAAATTATATTCAATACTACCCACTCACTGAGCAAGGATTTTACACTGTCATGTTAATTAAGCTTGATTTGTTGTTGCTGTAGCTTCTGAAAATGTCCTCTTAAAAATGGCTTTAGAATTCATTTAAGATGTAAACTTCAAATTCAAACAGAGAAGCAGCAAAGTACAGTGGGAAGATGACTGGTGGGTGAGTCAGTAAATCTGCGTCGTTGTTTGCATTCTACTACTAAGTAACCATGAGATCACTGCCAACTCATTTACATACTGAAGATTCACCCAGCGCTCGGTAAGTGGTAGGCATGGTGCAATCTCCTGGGAATAAAAAGTCAAACGAAAACCATCATGCTATAAAGAAGCTTAGAAGGCAGAAGAGAGAGAGAGTCATGCACTCAAAATGTAAAATAAATAACCCAAAAATAAACAATCAATAATTAATTTCATTAAAATGAATTATTTCTTCTCTGCAAAAGACAATACCAGAAAATGAAAACACACTGACAGAAAATACTTGAAAAGATCGATGTGATAAAAATGATTATCCTAGATATTCAAAGAACTCTTTTTTAAAAGAATTATTTATTTTATTTATTATTATTAGTTTTCAATTTGCTGCAGTCATCAGACAGATAGAGGGAAAAAGTTAGAAAGCAAGTCAGCAGGTTCAGAACTCAAATCACAGTCAACCATGCAGGAGTCCAGTACCCCAACCACCATACCACTTGCTTCCCCCCTCAAAGAATTCATCAAACTCAACTATGAGAACACAAACAACTCAATTAACAAATAAGCCAAAGAGGTTGAGTGGTGGCACAATTGGATCCATAGGGGTCCTGGGTTCACTTCCTGAGACCTACCTAAGCATGGCAAGTACATGTGTACCCATGATCTGGGCAAGCGGAAACTGGGGTTGGATCATGGCATGAATACCCTGTTGGGGTCTCTCTCTCTCTCTTTAGTTCTCTGTCTCTCTCTCTCTCTCCAGGCAGAAATAAACTTACAAAAAAAAAGTGAGGGACCAGCAGTTAGTATAATGGCTGTGTCGCTGAACTCCCATGTAGTCAACTGTGGTTCAAGTCCTGGACCCGGTGGCTTAAACTCACGGCGGGTGCATGTGCGTGCATGCCCAAGATCCCAAGAGGAGAATGGAGGAGAAGGGATTGTGATGTGGCCATCCCCCTGGGGGGGGATTTCTCGCTTTCTGTCTCTCTGGCAAGCATACACACCCTGTAGCAAAAACCTCTCAGAAAAAAAAAAAAAAAGTGAGAGACAGCTTGGTGACAGAGCAGTAACATACCACTGAAGTAATACTGGATCCAAATAGAAGACCATGGGTTTGCTAACCTAGTAGGTCTGTACATGCGAGGCATGTGTCTCCATGATCCTGGCTAGCTGGGAAGGACAAAGTGATGGGTTGTGACATGGGACCCTGTTGTGGGTACTTGTGTTTTGCACTCTCTCTCTCTCTCTGTCTCTCTTGAACTTGTGAAATAAATAAATAACTTTTAAAAAATGATCCAACAGCTTAGCAAACACCTTATCACCAAATAAGATATACAGATGGCAAATAAGCACATAAAAAAGAAGTTTCCCATGATAAGTCATCAGGGAAAAGCAAATTAAAATGAGATGTCATGTATATACATTTGGGAATGACTCAAATCCAGAACACTGACAACACCAACTTGCTAAGGATATAGAACAACAGGAATGTTCACTCATTGTTGGGGCAAATGTAAAATGGTAAGCTACTTTGAGGACAGTTTGGCAGTTACTTACAAAACTAATACTCTTTATCGTATAATCCAAATAGTTCACTCTTCGGTATTTACCCAAAGGAGTTTAAAACTTACAACCTTGCAAAATCCCATACATGGATGTATATAGTTACTTTATTACTTTATTCATAATTACCAAGATTTGGAAGCTACCAAGATGTCCTTTAGAAGGTGAATGAATAAATAAACTGTAGTATATCCAGGTAATGGAATATTATTCAGCACTAAAAATAAATGAGGTATCAAGCCATGAAAAGTCAAGGAGGAAACTTAAATATATATTACTAAGTGAAAAAAAGTCAACCTGAAAAGGTTACATACTGTATTATTCCAATTATATGACATTCTGAAAAGGGCAAAACTATGGAGACAATGAAAAGATCATTAATTGCCAGGAACTGAAGGGAAGGATGGAGAGGGAGACAGAGTACAGAGGATTTTTAGGACAGTAAATACACACTGTATGATACTATAATAGTGGTTCTCATTACATTTATCTAAACTCAGAATGTAAACCAAAAGTGAAAATGTAAGCTGTTGAGTTTGGGTAATAACGATGTGTCCATTTAAACTATTGCTGTGGGTGATAATGATGTGTGCTCTCGTTCTTATTCTTTCTCTTGTGCATGACTGGAACTGACTGCTGGTCAATTGTGCCGAGCGTACCACTCTGGTGGAGTGTTGAGAATAGACAGGCTATACCTGTGTGAGCATAAGGGTATAAATGAGAAATCTCTGTATCACTCTCTCAATTTTGTTACAAACCTAAAACTGCTCCTCTTAAAAAGTCTCTAAAAAGAAACAGATAAATGAGAAAAACAATGTGGTAGAGGAGCCAAGATGAGCATAGCTATGGAGTATGCTAAAATGAACAAAGAGAAAGAAGTTGATGTAGCCCATTGTAGAGTAAGCATCAAAGGAGCATCAAGAAACAGTCGATAAAGAAGGATGAGACAATCCAATTTTGCCTGAAAGCTTGCCAAGTCGCATTAAATTTAATTGTCAGATTTTGGTATAGAGAATCTCTAAACTCCCTTCTACGTTTCAATAATTTTATCTGCATCATAATAACAGTATAAAAAGATAGATATTTTCATTTAGTTTACCTGTGTGTATATTTAGCATTTATTATCTAGAACCCTATATTAAAATATTTCAACATAAATATTTCTTTTTTTTACTTTTTTTTTTTGAGAGGTTTTCGCTATAAAGCGCATGCGCTCACCAGACAGAGAGAGACAGAGACAGAAAGCGAGAAATCACTCCCCCAGGGGGGATGGTCACACCGCAATCCTTTCTCCTCCATTCTCCTCTCGGGATCTTGGGCACACACGCACATGCGCCCGGCTTGAGTTTTAAGTCACCGGGTCCGGGATGCGAACCGCGGTTGACTACGTGGGAGTTCAGCAACATAGCCATTACGTTAATTGCTGGTTCCCACATAAATATTTCTAAAATAAACTGTATCCCCTAAACATCATTGAATCTTTTGGTATAATTTTGGCCATGATTATAAGCATCCCATCCTGTTGTGTATTGAAAGTATAGCTTTATGCAGATTTTTTTTAAAAAAGATACACAAGTCATGGTGTGAAATGTACTAGTAAGTGGATATCGACTAATGGCATTTCAGGAGTTTTTATTTTTGGAAAGGTCCCTGGTGATAGTTTGTCATTTGGTAATTCACCTTTTTCTCCTGAAAGTGGAGTGACCATGTACAATAACAAGCCCTTCTGGGCAGTGTAAAATGGCCACCATCCAGCAAAACCAATTAATGAATCAAAGACTACAGCAGCTTTCTGGCGGGAGGCAGCAAAGGATCTAGTGGTTTTACACCACTGATACCAGCTGTGTGGCTCTGCAAGCTATTTACACGTTGGCTTCAGTTTCCTCATCTTCAAAACAAGAATAATAAACCTATTTCAGAGTTTTGTTGGCTAGGTTAAATAAAATAAAGCAGATAAAACTCTTAGCACTGTGTCTGGCACGTATACAGTATTTAGTGATTATGATTAGTATTACAAGTCCAAAAACACTCCTAGTATCCTTGTGTACACATTCTTCAGGGTAAGAGGTGCAACAGGTCACAATGATTTGAAATGAAACATGGGAGTTACCTGCTTATCTAACAGTCAGTAGGTAAGATAAATAGTTGCATAATAATTAAGAACACAGATTCTTTTTTTTCCCTTCTTTTTGAGTTTTTTTTTTTTTTTTTCCGGAAGATCATGTGTGCTCACCAGAGACAGGGAAAGTGATAAATCAACCCCCAAGGGGAGAGTGGTCACTCTGCAATCCCTTCTCCTCCATTCTTCTCTCAGGATTGTGGGGACGGACAGAACATGTGTCCAGCAGGATTTTTAAGCCACCGGGTCCAGGATGCAAAGCATGATTGACCATGTGGGAGTCCAGACCTTAACCACTACACCACCTGCTGGCCCAGAGAGCACAGATGTTATAATTAGACTATTTGGATTCTAATTCCAGCTCTGCTACTTATTTTCTGAGTAGCCTTTGCCAAGTTACTTGACCTCTTCATTCAATTTTTCACATCTGTAAAGTGAAAAGTCATGATATCTGCCTCATACCATTGTAAGAATTTGTTAATTAATATATATATAAAGCACATGAACAGTGTGTGGCAGCAGTAAATATTCTGTAATTTTTTTATAGAAATAACTCTTAAAACTTAGAGAAGTAAGAGTAAGTGTCATCAAGAGCAAGTGAGAGAAGAGATGAGGCAGGTAATAACTTCTTACTTTGGTGGTAACAGCATTCTTTCAAGTCTCTCCTAAAAGGGGAGGGGGCACCTGGGACTTCATTTCCTAAGTTCAGATAGACCAGAATTAGAGACCTTACCTACTGTGCACGCAAATTATTTCACTCTGAAGTCTCAGATAACTGAGTCATAAAATGGGAATAGCAGTATGTACCTCATAAAATTGTTAAGAGAATGAAATAAGGTTCAGGATGTAAAGTGGTTATCTCCATACTTGTGAGGGTTTTTGTAAGGGCTCAGCCTAAGGGTTAAGTGAATTCAAAGCTCATTCCTTAACCATTGCCCTGTGCTCTCTCTCTAGCCTAAGGACCAAGGAAACTCCAAAACAAACAAACAAAACTGCCTTGTGGCCATGGAACCCCTACTCCTGGAGCTTATTACCTCATTATATCCAGCCCCAAGGACAACCTGGCTTCTCACCTAGGACACTTCATGAGAGTTCCAATGAGCCCTTGTGAACACTGAGGATTGACAGACACCTGACACTGCCAGCCTTCACTCTGCTTCTCAGATTCCATGCTGCACCTCCCTCACATGCTTGTTCTCATTCTTATTCTGTCTCCCCCTCATGCATGACTTCAATCATTCATTCTTTTTCTATCTATTATGTAGTGGGCTACACAAAGGAAAGGCAAATCCCCTCCCCTTACAGAGAAGGCTAAAAATGGACAAACCGTGACATGGCTGGAAGACAGTAGGAGACTATATGCAGGACACAGGCGATGGAGTTAGATTGATGCAGGTTTGAGCTCCAGCCCTTTCACTTATAAGCTGTGCTCTTATTCAAACTGTATAATTGCTGTAAATTTCCATTTCTTATTTTGGGGAACATAAAGACTAATGTCCACTTTTAACTAGAAGAATAACTCTCCTCTATCATCACCTAGCCTCTCACCTGCTTCTGAAAATTTGCTCTAGACCAAAAAAGGAAAATAAATCAGCATATATTATCTTTAGTTTATAGAAACCAGTAGGAAAGAATAGCATACTTAAAACATTAATATGACCTATTCAAAAAGGGTTAAGAGATTATGTTTTCAAAGCATTAGCCAGTTTTTCTGTAAATTAAAGGTCACCACATCTTTGATTTTGAAAACACAAAGTTAATGATCCCCACTGGAGAGAGAATCAGGCTTGGCATTAAAATATAAAGCTCTGGATTCATTGTAAGCAGGTACCTTTGCATATTAAGTTGCGTTTAAGAAAACATTTTTCATCTTATGTTATACTTGAATAGTAGTCTAAGAACTATGTTTTCTCCTTGAAGGGAATGGTGCATATGTGCGTGTGAGAGTTGCGTTTAAGAAAACATTTTTCATCTTACGTTATGCTTAAATGGTAGTCTAAGAACTATGTTTTCTCCTTGAAGGGAATGGTGCATATGCGCGTGTGAGACACACACACACACACACACACAAATACACAGATCCAATCTTGCACAAGTAAAAGCTTGATAGAATGAGGAAGAATACCATCGATGCATTCTGGTAGAAGACTCTTAGAAGGGATCAGAACTTGGAGTAAGAAAGCTAAGGTGACCATATAGTTTGTCATCTATGTCTGGACCCACTTGAGAGGAAAGGTGCATACTATTAAATATTACGCAGGACTGCAGATGTTTGTTGGAGCTGTCTGGGTACAAACTCGAACACACAATCACTGGAGCCAACACTCCCCTCTAACTGTTGTTAAAGCCTACCCTTTCTAACTATGGTTTAAGCTAAATACCTAGGTTTTTAAAAATGTGTTGCCATGAATTATTATGGCCTATAAACTCTCTTGGGGGGGAGAAGATAAATCCGAGGAAAGACTCAAATCGATTGGAATAGTGGATATTTTCTGATGAACTATGAAAAAAAATCAATGTTATTCTCATTCTCTAAAAAGCCTAGGTAGTATATTCTGTGTAGGGCTTCAGGTTTACCCAGGTTCAATGTAGGTCCTTCCTCCCAGAAAGCAAAGCTGCTGCATCTGTGGTGTCTGTGGGCTGGACTTGTTCTTTTCCTTTGTTTCATGATTGAGTATTAATCTTCAATGTGATAACATCTCTATTAGTGAAGAGAATACAGCCTGATACTGTATTGATTTTAGGCAAAACCTCCTTACTAGAGGTGTAAATTATATTGCGCTTAGGGGTGTGTTTGAGGACATCAGCTAAGGAGAGTTCCTATATGAAAAATCATTAAATGCAAATGAAAACAATGTCAAATATCCCAGAACATAATGGATGTGATTCCAAGCCACGGGGCACATAGAAGAGATGGCAGAGAGCGGACTGCAGTCAGGGGAAAGAGCATGCAAAGCAGTGAGCAAGGATAAATGCCAACAGGCATACCCATGCTAGGGCAGGACATGGGGCACATGTAGAAGAAACTAACAAAGCAGAGACAGCAGACCAGAGTCAGTCACATTCACTGAGCACCAGAACCCTCCATAAAGTTCTTCAGCAGACTTAGAGCTCAGAAGTGGGAGAAGAGAGCAGAGGAGTGTGGAAAGCAGGTTTCCAAGAACACCTCACTGCTCCCCTCTAGGAGACAGAGTTCTTGCTGGTTCTAGTTCCCTAACTTCCCTTTTCACAGAGCATTTACTTTAGAAAACTTGTAAATTCTTTCACTGCTCTTTTGAGATGTATATTTTCTCCTGGTCTCTCCACAGTTTTACAACCCAGGAATATCTTTCTCAAAGACCCTGGAGTCATTGCTATAAAATGTAGTCATCAAGGGAGATAGAGCCCCTCTCTCCCAGTTTCTGCAGAGTATAGAAGACTAGCTTTGGTAAGCACCATCAGAAAGCCCAGAGGGCCTAATCATATTGAGAATCTCTCCAATTAATGTCTTTCAGTCATTTTCTACTAGCTCAACCCCATATCTAAAAATCCTCCTGCCTTTGTTATAGTTAGTTGAATTCAATCTTTCTTTCTCATAATAGTCTTCTCCCTCTTGCAACAGTCTTGAATAGAGCCTTTTTTGTTTTAAACAAGTGACCCGTACAATTTTTCTTTTACATGGGCCAGCTGTAGATCATCTGCTTGGACAACTCAAAACATCCTTAAGGTATATATAAAATTTGCATGTGTAGGCTAAATGATTTCAGAAGCTCCTAAGGGCCTCCTCCTGCTTTACTCTCCAAACACAATCTCTTACCAGCTCGCAGAGGAAATAAGGTTTTCTGAAAAGGAATAAGCCTGGCCTACAATCAGTGATAAAAGGCTGGTAGAGGTTATGCTTGAGTGTGAAGGCATTTTAGCGGCGTTGTAATCAATCAATAGGTATAAGATCCTTTCCTGTTTGGATTGGGGAGCAGGAAGCATGAGTCGAACAGAAGGACATGGAGAGAGAATGTATGGTGAGCAGAAAGGCTAAAAAATGAAGTGAAGACAAATTTCATAGGACAGCTTTGTCCAGAATTCTGCCTCTTCTACCACCAACTGGGCTAGGAGAAAAAGAAGCTGGGAGCTGAGATATTTCTGTCATGAAGCTGCAGACACAAGCAGCTACACTTCGCTTGATGAATAGAAATACTCAGGGTTTGTTTTATTAAACATGCCTTCTTGTAAAGTCCTTTAGACTGCCACTGTACTTGAAATGTGACATTTTTCTATTTATGACATGCACGAAGTGTGTGTTTTTGTGTATATGTCTGTGTATCTGAGCCTCGAACAAAGCAAAAGACTACCAATCATATATATATATATATAATATACACACACACACACACATATATAATATGTATACGTATTATATGTAGATATTTTGAAAAAATAAAAACCTTCAGTGATAAGGTGAGAAATAAATGATAAATAAATATCTTAAAGTTGTTAATGAATCTCATAAGGAAGAAAATGTAGCACAATTATTAACTGCTACCAAAAAAAAGTAGATTTTACTAAATAATCCACAACAACAAAATAATAGAATGAAACAGTAGTAATTAAATTTAAATCAATGAGGGAAACACTTTTTACTTTTGTTTAGTACTAGTTCCATTTGTAAAAGTGGAAGTTGATGAGAGTTTGTCATTTACCACTGAATAAAATGCACAAAACTCTTCTATATGTTTGGGATTTTTTTTCCCTTATACTTTTTGAATTGGGATCTTCCTTAGGAATTGGGATCAAGATAAATCATCTGTTATATAAACTGGTATAAGTGACTACCAAAAAAGAACATATTTTCCTGTACATATTAGAGTCCAAAGGCGAAAGGTTAAATTTTAGGACTCTCCCCTCAACCCATGAAAAATAAATAAGTTTGAATTTCAGTATTTGATAGCCTGTGGGGTGGGTATAGTTAACAACACTGTAAATATTTCAAAAATACTAGACAAGAATATTTTGAATGTTCCCGGCACAGAAAGATGATAAATGTTTGAAGTGATGCCTATGCTAATTACTCCAATTTGATAGTTACACATTGTATACATGCATAGAAGTAGCACACTGTAAATATAAATATGTAAAATTATGTGTCAATTAAAAACCACAATAAATAAGCTTGCAAAGATTTTTTTCCATCCTTTTGTTAGTTCATCAGAATTCAAGTTCTTCGGTAATTTGTGACTATTTAGAAGAGGTTTAACCAAAGTTGACATTATTATGTAATGCAGTATTTATGAACTTAGGTAAAGAAATACATTTATTTTCTGTTTACTTAAGCTATTTAGCAAAGACTTTAAAGCTGTTTCCCCTGGGAGCATTCCAAAGGGCTCTTTTATTTCCTGACACTAAAGAGCACAACTGACATTTAATTTTTTTTTTTCTAGGAGGCTCCGGAATTTAATCTGAAAGCTTGAGGAAAACATTTATTCCTGGAAAATTTATGCAAAAATAATTTACATATTTAGTTTTCAACATACTTTTACATCAAAGAGTCAATAACTTGTTTGAAAACTACATGTGTAAAACAGTGCTTACAGACCATTAACTACTTGATGGACAGCCCCGGGCAAGGAAGTTTAAAGTGCTTGGAGCCCACAGAAGATCAATCAGAAATATGAAAACAAAGCTATAAAGAGACATTGTAAGGAATATAAAAAATTAGCATTCATTCTACATAGAATTGTTTAATAATGCTTTGCTGTTTTAGTTAAGACAACTTCATATGAATACTTTGACTTTATATCTCCTATTATACATGACAGAATCAAGTATATTTCTTGTAATAAAATTAAGAGCTTCTGACAACACCTCTTTCATTTCATCTATGTACTTAAGCAGTTATGAATTCTGTTGTGAGAATTGTTTTTTTCCTACTAAAGAAGGATTTCTTGAATTTGGAACAGAGTAAGTGTTCAACCAACCAATAGTGAGTTGCCATTAATGATGAACTCTAAGAATACGTCAGATAGGAAACTAAGGATGTTTCTTCCTTCCTCCCCCAGACATAATATCATTTACTTCATTTGAAACCTACTTCAGAAAAAGGGCAATGGGCCAAGAGAATATTTTTTTGATATATTATTATTTAGGTTTAATCACTATACACTTTATTGAACAACATGGTTTTCCCCAGCATGACTACAGTGCCTATCAGGCCTATCAGTCAAGAGATGATCTGTTTTTCATTTGTTCGATTTTGGTTTTGTTTGCAGAAAGCGTATGTGCCCATTGGAGAAAGGTAGAGAGAGAGATTGATAGAGAGAAAGCAAGAAAATACTTACATGGGGACTAGTCACACCACAATCACTTTTCCTCCATATTTCCCCCTTTTCAGAATTTTGGGCACTCCTACAAACGTGCCTAGAGTATTTTTCAAGTCACTGGATCCAGAATGCAGACTCTGGGACTGGCCATGTGGAATATAGCCACAATAATCACCACACTACTTGATGCCTGAGGATCTGCTCTTTAAACTAGGAAAGCAAAATAGTATTATAAATTATTTTAAATTTAGCTCATTTGGATTCTTAAGTACCAGGATAAAGTAAAAAGCTACACTATAAACTGAAGAATGTAGTGCCCTTATTTTCATTTTTAAGAAAATTCAATTTTACTAAGGAGGAAAAGAAACATGTTCTTTAAATTTTTATATGACTTAATACTCTATTAATCGCTCATTCAGTCTATGGAAATGAATATACTGAATTTTTCCTTAAGCAACCCAAGACTATCAATTTTAGATCATGTATAAGGAGGGATTCAGTGGGAATCAGAGGCATAAAAACAGCATGGCTACTTCGTGAACTTGAACAGAGTGTTCAAGTTCAGCATAATTTAGAGTCTGTCATTAAGATTTGGAGAAGCCATGTTATTTCCAGTAAAACTGAGGTCTTTTTACAAAAGAGAGGGAAGATAGGAGAAGAAGAAAGGTCATACGCTAACTCTTCTGGATAGTTTGGAAATAAGCACAGCCTCTATAAAAAGACAGGAAAGTAAAATGGGGAAATATGATTGAGTGAGGGACCAAGGAGACTGCCTCTATTTTAAGTCGTTTTAGATGAAGGTCACTGGCAAGAGTATGAGAAGTTATTTTCTTCTTCAAATAGTGACTCAGTACTTTGGGTCAGCAAAGAACTGCCCACTACACTAAGAGAGGTGAAGCAGGCCCAGCTGCAGTGGCACACACTGCTAAGATGTTGTGCTCTGCAGACTGGGATCACATCCGAGGGCCAGGTTTAATTCCCCATCCAACCTTAAGGCTGGGAGGCTGAGGCAGAAAAGTCATACAGTGAAACCCTAACTTATAAGCACAGCCTCTATAAAAAGACAGGAAAGTAAAATGGGGAAATATGATTGAGTGAGGGACCAAGGAGACTGCCTCTATTTTAAGTCGTTTTAGATGAAGGTCACTGGCAAGAGTATGAGAAGTTATTTTCTTCTTCAAATAGTGACTCAGTACTTTGGGTCAGCAAAGAACTGCCCACTACACTAAGAGAGGTGAAGCAGGCCCAGCTGCAGTGGCACACACTGCTAAGATGTTGTGCTCTGCAGACTGGGATCACATCCGAGGGCCAGGTTTAATTCCCCATCCAACCTTAAGGCTGGGAGGCTGAGGCAGAAAAGTCATACAGTGAAACCCTAACTTAAAAAAAAAAAGAAAATTAAGAGAAGTGGCATTTAAAAGCCTTCTCAAGAAGAATATCAATAAAACCAAAATCTGACTCTCGGGACACTTCAATAAAATTTGTAAGATTCTAGCTAATTAAGAACAAACATGGAAAAAAATAAGAATGAGAGAGTTGATATCATTGAGGATTTTACAGATAAAGAAAGGGAAAAAAGAAAGATAACAATGTTGTGCCAATTATTTAAACAATTTAGTGAAATAAACAAATTCTTAGAAAGACAGAAACTATCAAATCTTACTCAGGAAGAACTGCAGGAGTTGGGAAATAATGGTGTCAGGGAGGCATATCACACTGCTCTGCAGGGAGGATCCACATGAGAAGGCTCCAAGTTCACAACTAGGCAACTTCCTGAGTACACTAAGCACATACATGTATGCCCGTGGCTGAGCTACGCTGGGGCTGGGGCAGGATCCAGTGTGGAGACTCAGTTGAAGGGTTCTCTCTCTCTCTCTCTCAAAGAGAATTTTTTCTTTCTTTCTTTATTCATTATAGACCACAATCATGTAAGACTTAAGAGAGAGAGAGAGAAAGAGAGAGAGAATGCTGCTCACAGGATCTGGTCACATAGCCTTCTCCTACCATAAGTTCTCTAGCCCAGCAAATTCCGGGCACTCACAGACATGCCCAGCTTGATTCAGATGGACCAGGATGGAGATCTGACCCAGGTAACCATGTGGGATCTAGCTTCCCTTGAATGGCACATTATTACTGCATCTCATGTTTATTTCTCTCATTCATGGAAGAAATAAATAAATATTTTATTTTAAAAATTGGGTAGCTCCCTAACAAACATTGATCTAGCAAATAAATTAAAATTTTCATTAACTATCTTTTTGGAGTGAGAATTCTTGACCCAGATGACTTGATTTATTAATTCTACAAAACTTAATGAAGAAATGATACTAATTCTACCAAAACATTTTCAAAAATTGAAAACTCACTCTATAATGGTAGCATTACATAATAGCAAAACCTAAACACATTATAAAGAAAACTGTAAAATATTTCACATGAACCATAAATGCAAAAATTCTAGATAAAATTTAGCAAAACGAATCCAAGAGCACATAAAAATAATAATACCGAGTGTTCAAGTTGAGACTTATCTTAAGAATGTAAGGTTTATTTAACATTTGAAAATTAATTTGCCCTATTAATAAACTGAAAATATATATATAAAATCTTAATAAATACAAAACAGTCACTTGACAAAATAAAAAATATATACTCAATAAAAACTCACAGAAAACTAGGAATAGAAGACAACATACTGAACTTGATAAACGACATTTATTGAAACCTAGAACTATCATATAATTGTGAGAGATTTGGTATTTTCTTTTTAAAATCAGGAGCCAAGCAAAAATGACAACTCTCACTACTTCTAATCAATGTTTTACTGAAAATAAGGGACAGCAAGTGCTAATGAAGTTGTAGTAAAAAGAGAGCCCTCCTACACTGCTGGTGGGAATATAAATTGCTACAACCACTATGGAAAACAATATGGAGGTGCTTCAAAAACAAATAGAACATCCATTCAATAATCCCACTCCTTGATATTTATCCAAAGAAAAGGAAAATATTCAGTGAGAAAGACACTTGCATATCCATGTTTATTGCTGCATTATTCACAGTTGCTGAGATAGAATCAGCCAAAGTGCCAAGAACTGATGACTGGATTGAAAAAATGTCTTACATGTTCACTATGGAATATCGCTGAGCAATAAGAAACAATGAGATCCTGTTATTTGATACAAAATGGATGAACACAGACAAGCTCATGGTAATTGAGGTAAGCCAGACTATGAAGGACAAACACTCCTCGCTAAATATATACCAAATGTCTGCACTCTATGGCAGAAATGGAAATACCTAAAGATATAATAGTAGAGAAGACAAGTGCGGATACTGGACACTACAGGGTAAGGCAGTAGATAGTGGTGGGGAAGGGGTTGAAGGGGGTTAAGAAGGAAGTACATGAAAGACATAAAAATGAAAACTTCTCTGATGGAAAAGATGTATATGGTAATATCCTTGATTTGATGGTAATATAATGTAAGTTTTTGAAAAACTATATTGTGTATGGAGATGTAAAACAATTAAATGTGAAGAAGTTTAAAAATGAAAAGGAAAAAAGTTCTAGCTAATCCAAAGTTAGACAAGATAAAATAAAAAAAAAATCCTAATTCAAAAGAAGTATTTGCTGACAACGTGACCACCTATGTAAAAAAACATTTTTGTTGACATGATTGCCAATGTAGAAACCTGTATGGAATCTATTAAAAAAAAATTAAGGATACTCGAGGGCCATCAGGTGTCACGGTGGTTACATCGCCAGACTCCCATATGGCCAACCATTGTTAAGTCCCAGACCCAGTGGCTTGAAATTCACACCAGGGACATGTGCTGTATGCCCAGGATCCCAGGAGGACAATGGAGGAAAAAGGATTGCGTGTGGTCATCCCTCCTAGGGGGTAATTTCTCACTTTCCCTCTTACTGTTTCTGTCTTTCTCTAATAAGCACATGTGCCCTAAGACAAAAACTTCCAAAAAACATAAAAATAAATAATATAACTAAGTAAGCTTAGCAAAACTGTAGGATACAATATTAACATACAAAAATTAGGACCAGCAGGTGGTGAGGAGGTTAAGGTGACTAGATTCCACATGACCAACTTTGTGGTTCAAGCCTTGAACCTGGCAACATGAAGAACATGTTGGGCACATGTGCACATGCGCTGAAAATTCTGAGAAGACAGTGGAGAAATGGTGTGGCCATCTCCCCAGGGGAAGTGATTTCTCTTTTCCTGCTTTCTCTCTCTCTCTCTCTCTCTGTCTTTCTCCAGTGAGCACATGTGCCCTATAACAAACAAAAAAATTAATAAATTACAAAAATTAATTGCACATCTATATTTGAACAACAATTAGAAATTGAAAAAATTAAATACCATTAAAAAGTCATCAAAATATGAAATACTTTAAGAATGAACCTGAGAAAAGATGTATAGCACATGTACAACGAAATTGCAAAACATTGCTAAAAGAAATCTTAAAAGATCTGAATCTCATCTGGTTTGTAGATATATTTTGTTTGAGAGTCAAAACAATTAATATTGTTAAGATGGCAGTCCTCTTCATATTGATTTTTAGATTTAGTGCAACCCTAACACTAAAAACACAGCAGACAATGTTGTAAAATTTTATAAGCAATTTCTACAGCTTCTACAGAAATGCAAAGGACCTAATATACCCAAGAAAGAAAAAGTGATGCTTTCTAATGTCAAGATTTATTAGCATAATTTGTTAGCATTACAGTGTGGACACCAAGATGGACAAATGGATGAGTGGAACAAAGAGTTCAGAAATAGACGCATATACAATCAATTTTCAACGTACCTGTTATCAATAGAATTGCTAAAATGAAAAAGATTCATTAAACCAAGTGTTGGTGATAATGTAAAGGAGATACAAGAACTGGAAGTCTCATACACTCCTACTTGAAACAAAAAATAGAACAACCATTTTGAAAATGTCTGGCAATTTCTTAAAGGATTAAACATACAGCTACCATAAGAGATGTGTGTAGGTGTATTATACTCCTAAGCAATTTCCCAAAATAAATGAAGACATATTTTTAGACAAATGTTTTAAATAAATGTTTATAGCAGATAGAAAGATAGACAGATCAATAGATGATTAAGAGAGAGAGAGAGAGAGCAGAGAGAGAGGGAGACTGACTGATAGATAAATTGAGGTAGACAAATAGACACACACACTAACCTAAAACTGTAAATAACTAACATGGTCATAAACAGGTAAACTGTTTGGCACTGTGCAGTGGAGCACACTCGGCAGTGTGGCTGTGGCAGACTATTCATTAGCCTCACTTTTCATAAACTGTGGTATAACTGTACAATATAATATTACTGAGAAATGGACTATTGATATAAGCAACAAATAGGTGCTTCCCAAATAATTACGCTAATAGAATGAAGCCAGACTTACAGAGTACATATTATATAATTCTATCTATATAAAATTCTAAAAAATACAAATGAATCTATATAATAACAGAAATCAGAAACTGGTTGCCTAAAAATTGAGAACTAGGTGAAGTGGGGAGAGGTGAAAGAGGAGTTTTAAAAAGAAGAAAATAGGGAGAAGTTAAGATTATTTGAATAAACTAAAAAAGAAATTTCTTGCTCAAATTTTTTTAAAAAAATGAGATTTTAAAGTTATCATGTTAAAATTGTGCTTTGACTTTAAAAATAATGAGAGTACAGCAGTGTTAGGTCCAGCTACTTGTCTTCGTGATGAATAGATCTGAAAATAGCATGTTCCTTTATTATCCTTAAATTTAATGCTGAACAATGTACTGAAGCACCCTCTTGTCCCAGGTTTATGGGCAATGGCATGGAGTGAACCTGAAATATAACGACTGCATAGTTTAACATAAATATAAATGTAGAAACATACCCAGCAAGTAGTAAGAAGTACAGAAAAAGAGGACACACTTCATCATGCATCTTCAGAATAGCTTATAAGGTTTTCTCAGTCAAGGTTCCAGTTCCAGAGAGAGCAGTTGTAAATTCACACAAGTAATTGTTGGTAAGTGTTTACTACACAGATGTTAGGTTAGCTACAATGGAAGAGCTGCCTCCACACAGCAGTTAATCTATTTAGTCCAACTGGACGTAGAATGGTGAGCGGAGTTCACACGGCATCATGCACCAACAGCATCTTAAGTAGTTTTTAAAAGTGAGGCTAATGAATAGTCTGCCACAGCCACACAAGATAGACAGATCAATAGATGATTAAGAGAGAGAGAGAGAGAGCAGAGAGAGAGGGAGACTGACTGATAGATAAATTGAGGTAGACAAATAGACACACACACTAACCTAAAACTGTAAATAACTAACATGGTCATAAACAGGTAAACTGTTTGGCACTGTGCAGTGGAGCACACTCGGCAGTGTGGCTGTGGCAGACTATTCATTAGCCTCACTTTTCATAAACTGTGGTATAACTGTACAATATAATATTACTGAGAAATGGACTATTGATATAAGCAACAAATAGGTGCTTCCCAAATAATTACGCTAATAGAATGAAGCCAGACTTACAGAGTACATATTATATAATTCTATCTATATAAAATTCTAAAAAATACAAATGAATCTATATAATAACAGAAATCAGAAACTGGTTGCCTAAAAATTGAGAACTAGGTGAAGTGGGGAGAGGTGAAAGAGGAGTTTTAAAAAGAAGAAAATAGGGAGAAGTTAAGATTATTTGAATAAACTAAAAAAGAAATTTCTTGCTCAAATTTTTTTAAAAAAATGAGATTTTAAAGTTATCATGTTAAAATTGTGCTTTGACTTTAAAAATAATGAGAGTACAGCAGTGTTAGGTCCAGCTACTTGTCTTCGTGATGAATAGATCTGAAAATAGCATGTTCCTTTATTATCCTTAAATTTAATGCTGAACAATGTACTGAAGCACCCTCTTGTCCCAGGTTTATGGGCAATGGCATGGAGTGAACCTGAAATATAACGACTGCATAGTTTAACATAAATATAAATGTAGAAACATACCCAGCAAGTAGTAAGAAGTACAGAAAAAGAGGACACACTTCATCATGCATCTTCAGAATAGCTTATAAGGTTTTCTCAGTCAAGGTTCCAGTTCCAGAGAGAGCAGTTGTAAATTCACACAAGTAATTGTTGGTAAGTGTTTACTACACAGATGTTAGGTTAGCTACAATGGAAGAGCTGCCTCCACACAGCAGTTAATCTATTTAGTCCAACTGGACGTAGAATGGTGAGCGGAGTTCACACGGCATCATGCACCAACAGCATCTTAAGTAGTTTTTAAAAGTGAGGCTAATGAATAGTCTGCCACAGCCACACTGCCGAGTGTGCTCCACTGCACAGTGCCAAAGGAGGAAAATTTCATCCATCAGCTTGCCTGCCAGCCACCAGTAACAGCCATCTGTGAAGGAAGACTTTTGCTCCTTTGGAAAAAAAAAAAAAAATCAAGCGAAACTAAAATGTAAGCATTCTCTCGGGAGCTATGCACTAATGACCCAGTGAAATTAAGTCCCAAATAGTCCCAGGACACTTCCCATGAGCTGCAATGGACAGTTGGACAGATTTGTAGCTGCTGAGTCAGGAAAAGGTTTCAACAAATTACATAGAAAATTGGCCTAGACTCAGCTGGGCACAAAAGTACTGAAATAAATAAGTAAATAAAACCACAGATGGAGTCTTCCATGTAGAAACTCTAGGGTCTGGCTAGTTTTCAGCCACCTGACTTCAGCCCCCTGGGTTTATAGAGACTCATTTCATTCAGTCAGTTTTGCAGCACTGGTGAGAGCATGTTCTCTAAAGGTGATCTCATCTTCTACAAAGTCATAACCCCTTCTGAGGCCAGGGACACAGATGAAAGTTTATTGCCGGTGTTGCAATTAAAGCTTCAGGCAACTGCTGGACACTGGTTCCTTGGGTTACTTTAAGCAAGAGTTTGCTGTCTATCATACTTTCCTCTAAACAAAATTATTGTCTTTCAATGCTTTGAATCTCAATCACAGTAATAAATATCTTTTATATCATGATCTTGTATCTATATAGACAAAGATTTTTCCAAAATACTTAATAACCAGTGTGCTATGGGCATCTGTCTAACAGAATACGACATTCACCAAAGAGTACGAGATTCATTCCAGCCACTTACAACTGCAAAACCACCATACCAATCCCAATTGGCTAAATTACCACATAATAGAAGTTTCAACAATACTAATTCTCTGAGCTATGTGCTCATATGTTTTATGCTGCCCTAATTTCTTTCTGTTTGTGTTTAATAGCTGATCATCACTTACTAAATCGCTTTCATGATCAGCTAATGAATCGTGAACTGCAGTTTGAAAAACACTGCCCTTAGCAGTCTGGTTTCACTTTATTAGGGTAAATTATACATAATGTAAATTTACTGTGTTAACCAGTTTTAAGTGTACAGAGTTCAGTAGTGTTAGCGACATTCACATTGTTATTCATCTGATCTCCAAACCTTTTCATCTTGTGAAAGGAGAACTATACCCATTAAACAATAATGTCCTATTTGCCTCTCCCCCTCGGTCTCTAGCACCCACTATTCTACCTCCTGTTTCTAGTAATCTGACTACTCTAAGTACTACACCTCACCTAAATGGAGTTATACAGTATTTGTCTTTTCGTAGATGGTTATTTCACTTAGCATAATATCCTCAAGATTATGCAAGTTGTAACCTATGTCAGAATTATTTTCCTTTTCAAAGCTAAATAATATCCCATTGTATGCAATGCAGTTCATTTTTAAGGCATAATGTTTCTATGAAGTATGACAAAAGAAAATAGGTTCAGTGAGAGAAAGGTGAAACTGGACGACAAACGAAAGTAAACAGGACCATCATTATGAAGCAATATTCTCTCACACCTACATATTATATTGCTAACTATCCCAGAAATATATTAAAGACCAGTGATAAAGAGTTCTGCTAGGCTACATGAGATTTTTTAATCTCATGTTCTATAGAATGTAATCAAAGAACTAATTATATGATCTTTCAAGGAAAACACAGCACCAATGATTTTTAGTCTCCGTTTTTACTTCACTAGGCTAAATGCCAATAGTCTGAACCCAGCAAGAAGTAGCATATCCTATAACAGTTTCCAGCCAAGAAACAAAGCAGATAGAAACACGGATCCTTCATCTTCGACTTTATTCTAGTAGGTCTCTAATGACTTGTAAGAAATGTGCATGTATTCTTTATTACCAAATTGTGTGAGTAAAATACACCTTTTACTTTTAAACTTACACAACATAATAATACTTTGTGGATGGAAAACAATATTACAGTCTATTTACGATCCTCCCAATATATGTCTGCTCTTTCTTCTCATAAAAATTAACAATATGCTCTTTATAATTCATTCTTTAGCAATATTTTTTTTGTAACTTTTGGAAAGTCATACAGTAATGGTTCTCAAGCTTTTAGATTTTGTCTCAAAGGATGTTGGTCCTTTCTTGAGATTATGTTTTCTTTTTCTTAAACTCATTTGTTCCACAGATGAGAGAGACAGAGATAGCAGAGACAGAAAGCAAGAGATATAGATAGCACTCTCAACAGAGTCCAATGCTGTGATGCAGCTCCAGTTTCAATCGTCTCAGGAGAATGGGCATATTCATGTTTGGGGTACTCAGGGAGGTCTCCAGACATAAAGCAGTAACCTTCCCCCATGGGTCTCCCTCCTAGAGTTCCAGGATTTACTGCTGTATCATTATTTGATCCAGGAGTCATATTTTGATAAGTATGATGAGAGGAGCTTGTTTGTGAACTGAGACAAAACCCTTCTAAGAAGGCAAGAAAGAACAAAGCCCTTCTTAAGGCAGGTCTACTCCCCAAGACTCATCAAAACCTATATTCTAAATAATCTGAAGAATATATTCATATCTTCAAATTAGAAGTGACAAATCAATGATTCAGAAGGTAAAAGTGTTAACCCAAGTGGTGGAATCTGGACAAACACAATGTCATTGGAATTCTAGTCCTTTCAGTTCTCTTTCTCTTAGGGAAAATATTAATCTTCAAATTCCTACTGGTTTAAGATTGCATAAAATAAAGTAAATCACATTGTTCAGAAAGAAATACAGGCTGTATTGTCATAATGCAAAAATTCAAATTCCAAAATACTCCAAATCTGAAACATGAACACTGACATAATGTCACACTTGAAATATTCCACACCTGACCTCATATCGCAGTCAAAACACAGGGACACGACCCACAGTTTACTCAGTGTCAACAAGAGAAAATGACCTTCCCAACTCTCTTTAGCTCCAATATATCTTTTTCACACATGCCCAGATTCCCTCACCCAAGTCTACAACCCACATGGGCAAGCTGTTATTTTTTTTCTTCTTCTTCTTTTCTTATTCTTTGCTCTGACATTGTTGAAAATTAAAAGAAAAGAAAAGAAAATCCTGCAGATACCCAAAAATGTAATGATAATAAGAAAAAGAAGAAGCATTATATTTATCTATTAGAGTCAAGAACGACGGTGATGCCAAACAACTACAGGTGGTCCACATGGGTAGTTGAGATAGTGGCACCTTTGCTTTATGATGGTTTGATGTACACAAATTTATTTTATGTCCAAAATTATTTAAAATATTGTGTAAAATTATCTTTAGGCTATGTGTATAAGAAACATAAATATATTTTGTGTTTAGACTTAGGTTTCATCCCCAAGATAGCTCACTATGTATAGGCATTTATTCCAAAATCAAAAAAGTATTCAAAGTCTGAACTAGTTCTGGTTTTAAGCACTTTGGATAAGGCACACTCAACTTGTACTGTCATTTGGAATAATAATCTAGCAGTGGATATTTTCATATGAATGATAACCAAGATGATATCATGGAATTAATTTAAGTGGTACTTAAAAGGCATAAAGTATCTGAAGTAATAAAATTAGTGATCAGGAGATAATATAATTATCCAGAGTCATGAATAATACATTGCCTATGTTTCTATGTGCCAGATATAATGCTATAACGCTAGCCACCTTTACCTATAATGTATCTTCTAATCTTCATCACAAGAAGTAGATAATATTATCAGCTGGAAACTCTTTATTCAAGTTTAAAATTTATTGCACAACGAAACTCTGTAACTGGGGAATAAAAATGAAAGAGAGAATTCAAGGATTTTAGGAAGAAGGGAGGAGAAACAGCAAAAGACAAGGAATATTTTGAGAAATAGGACAATTCAAGGTACAGAAATAAATAGGAGACAGCTTAAAGAAGTAAGTTGTGGGAAAGCATGTCAAAGCTTCAGAAAGGCTAAAGGGGACCCTTATGGAGAAAAAGTCTTTTTGCTGACCTTCAAGAGAACATCTACAAGTCATAGGGTCAAAAATAGACTCCACATGGAGCAAAAGAGATAAAAGTTAATGAGATGCCATTTATCATCCTCTTAGTGTAAGACACTGTAATAGCAGCAAGGATTGCTGTAGTACATGTCAGTTATGAAGAATGCCTCAAAGGAATCCACCAAGCTGGTTATTTTCAGTGTCAGAGAGCTCTCTGTGTGTGTGTTGTATACTGCTAGCATTATAACTTAAAATTCTTAGTATCCCTTCATAGCAGTTTCTGAACATTAAAAATAATATACTCCATTTTTAAAGAATGAATAGCACAAAGAAATTAACCCTTTAAGATTTTTCTGAGCTCAATGGTGACATAACAGTGTGATGCTCTGGGAGGCTCACCAACAAAGGAAGGTTCTATGTTTTTGGTTTTTGTTTTGTTTAATTTTGTCTTTTTTCTTTGTTTGTTTGTTTCTTTTTGTTTGGGTTGTTTCTGGAAAGGATAACTAAAAATCATTCTTTATTAGCATTCCAGATCAGGATCTTGACAAACTGCAGATGTCTTTAAACAAGTTCCAAGTCCATGAAAGAGCATGTCAGGATTTTTCCCGAGCTTATTCTTTCCCCCCAAACCCAAGCAAAATACTAGCGCAGTCCTCCTGAATATCCGTCTATCTCTTCATCAGCATCTATGGTGGTGCCACTTCAGGCTTTGCCTATGGAATTACAGGTGATTTCTTCTGGATTCTCCCTCCTGGAACCATCAAACTCAGGCCCAGCTTTGCATAGTCGTTGTCCCTGTACTTGAAGAGTGGTGAGTTGCAGACATCTGACACCTGATCTTGGTCTTGCTGGTCATATCCTTCGGGAAGCTTCCTTCAACATCATGCCAGCTTGCTCATAAGCTCTGCTTTACCATATTCAGAAGCAGTGCTGTCATAATCTGGCTTCTATTTAAAAAAAAAAACAATTTTCAGGTATTTCTCTGCTGTAGCGAGGTGTTCCAGCTTCTTGTTTATCTTCTGAGCAGCCATCACCATAGCCCAGTCCCTGTCGTGGAAGCCGACAGCGCCCTTCCATGGGCAGGGAAAGGTGGGAAGGTCCTGGTTTCATGTCTAGAGACTGTCCTGAGTGTGCTCAGTATGTATGTACCCATGATTCGGAATGGACAGGTGGATCATAGCATCAAGACCTGGTTAGGAGTTCTGTCTTTCTCTCTCCCTCTGTCTCTCTTGTTCATGAAAGAAACAGAATTTTAATATATAGCTTTCTACCTGTGGAGCATAGATCAATACTTGTATCCAAGGAATACAAAGCATAAATAAGACAAGCAAATTGATAAGAATGAAAGATAAATTAAATGCTGGCAAATGTACTAGTGAGAATGCCTGTTGTTTCTGCTCTAAAGCCCAGAAGTTCTATTAGTTCAAAGTTTCCAAAGAGGGAGAAGTTTCCTGGGAATTATAAATCTATTGTGCACTAAAGTAGAAACATGAAAGATGAATCACTGATGGCAATATTTGAAAAAATAACTCTCCAGTAACGCAAAACAATATCTGACTTCATATAGGATGGATATCATCCAGATTCTGCAACTAACTGTGTCCAGATTTAAGCACTGATGCTCTGTTCCTTCTACATACACTACATAAAATTTTCCATTATTAAAAGTAACAATATAAGTTAGTAACTATACATTCTGTGGGTTAAAAAAAGTAGCGTAAATCTACTTTATCTTTACAAAATACTGTTCCCCTTTATACTGACATAATACTTAACATCATTTTTCTAAAAATTTCAATAATTTTCTGTTCAGGACCAGCAGATGGTCTAATGATTACATCACTGGACTCTGACGTAGTCAACTGTGGTTCAAGTCCTGGACCCAGCAGCTTAAAATTCACACTGGACATGTGTGAAGGCATGCATGCCTGAAATCCCAAGAGAAGAATGGAGGAGAAGGGACTGCAGTGTGGCCATACCCCCTAGGGAGTGATTTCTCTCTTTCAGTCTTACTAGTGCATGCACATGTCCTATAGAAAAAAATCTCTCTAAAAAAATAAATAAATTTTCTATAGTTCATTGATTTATTTAAATAAACATATCTATCATTTATTATTTATTATTAATATATATTTATTATTTAAATCTCAGTGGTTATATTTTTATTAATTTCTAAAATTGCAGTATAATGGGACCAGCAGTAGGTGTAATGGCTATGTCGCTAGACTCCCATGTAGTTGACCGCAGGTTCAAGTCCCAGACCCGGTGGCTTAAACTCACACCAGGCACAAGTGTGTGTGCCCAAGATCCTGAGAGGAGAATGAAGGAGAAGGAATTGCAACATGGTCATTCCCCCTGGGTGGTGATTTCTCTCTGTCTTTCTGGTGAATACACACGTCCTATAGCAAAAACTTCTCCCCAAAAAAGAAAGAAAAAAATTTGCAGCTTAGCCTAATGGCTGTGTCACTGAACTCCATGTAGTCGACCACGGTTTGAGTCCCAGACCCGGTGGCTTAAACACACACCAGGCACGTGTGCGTACGTGCCCAAGATCCCGAGAGGAGAATGGAGGAGAAGGGACTGTGGCATGGCCATTCCCCCCCGGGGGGGGGCGATTTCTCACTTTCTGTCTCTCTGTCTCTCTCTATCTTTCTGGGAGCGCACCCGCCCTATAGCAAAAAAATCCTCTCCAATAACAACAAATTTTCAGCATAGTAACTTCTTCTTTTTTTGACTAGCTAAATGAGTTCTAAAGAGCTTTTTTTATTATAAGCCACTGAAATAACAAAGAATATACTTTAAAATAACAGTAACAACAATAAGAGCTATGATTTATATATCATTCCCCACATGCCAATTGTATCTTTACCCATTCTACATAAATGACCTCTTTTTTAAAAAATAATTACTTTATTTTAACTTTATTCATTATTATTGTTACTTTCCAGTTTGATCATACAGACACAGAGAGAGAGAAGGAAAGTGAGAAAGCAAGCCACCAGATTCAGGACTTGAACCACGGTCAGCCATGTGGGAGTCCAGCACCTTTAACCACCACGCCACCTGCCAGCCCCAAATGACCTCTTTTAATACTCATAATAACCCTATAGGAAAAGTATTATTATTAATCTCATTATTTTTCACTTAGAAAACTGAGAGGCATTGCTGAATTCAATGCATTTGTTAGGTTTTAGTCAAAATATTCACCATCTTCAGCTGACTATGGAGATTCTTCTGAGACCTGGAGTATCAATCAGTTCATAGTTTTCCATCCAAATTGAGACAATAATATAATGACTTTTCATACTTTAAATTAAAAAATTGTATGACTCACATTTTCTTTTATAAACCTTCAATGTTTAACAAACAACTGACACAAGTGTCCAATTCGCTTTTAATGTTGTTAACATATAAGAAATTATGGCCATCTCCAAATGCATCTGTCACCAATTATAAACATTCATAAGCATGTCTGTCAAGAGCTTTCTATAAAGCCATTCTGGTTTATGCTGCCTCTTTCTCACCACCTCAAATGCAGGGAGATTTGAATTAGCTAAGCAGGCACTCTTTTCTTGGTCTAGAGAAGGAGACCAGCTGGAGAAGAATGCTTCAACTAGTTTTTATTGAAGACTGTGCAAATGCTGCCCAGGAAATGGAGCAAAGTTTTATTTGAAAGATAATTTAGTAATTTGCTTAAAATAGTGTCTAATGAAATAAAATGGACAAAATAAAGGCAAACTACCTCAAATACATAACATTTGGGCACAATATTTAGTGACTAAATGAATTCCTTGTCAAAACACACTAGCATTTGGCATTTCTAAGAACTAGTACTTTATAGCAGATCTAGATCAATGCCCACTGAAATTTTATACCTTACCTCATTCACAACTGAATGTATGTAGAGAAACCCAATTTTAATCCAAAAGCTCAAGTTTCAATAAATATTAATTACATATTACTTTTAAACTAAAAATAATATATATATTATTATTAAAATAATATATTAAAATAAAATGCATGTAAACTATATTTTAAATTTTGGGCAAAATAAGAAAAAAAAGTTCGGGTATCAGCAGTTAGCGTAATGGCTATGTTGCTGGACTCCCGTGTAGTCGACCGCGGTTCGTGTCCTGGACCCGGTGGCTTAAAACTACCGCCGGGCGCGTGTGCGTGCGTGCACAAGATCCAGAGAGGAGAATGGAGAAGGGATTGCGGCGTGACCATCCCCCCTGGGGGGTGATTTCTCGCTTTCTGTCTCTATGTC
>NW_006209847.1:118092-119295 GCF_000334495.1 Tupaia belangeri chinensis | reverse complement strand
CCTGAGTCTTTTTCTTTCCCAGCGTCGGCTCCAACAAGTCAACCCACCCCTGCCGAGGCTGGACCCCGGCATGCATGTCCAAGATCCTGAGAGAAGAATGGAGGAGAAAGAATTGCTGTGTGGCCATGCCCCTTGGGAGGGTGATTTCTCACTTTCTGTCTCTCTCTGTCTTTCTGGCAAGTACATGTACCCGATAGCAAAAAACTTCAAAAAAAAGAGTTGAGAGTCTGGGGGTGCCATATTTTTCTCCCATTAAGTAGAAAGGAAAAGAGAAGAACAGAAAACAAATAAAAAAAGGAAGGAGAAAAAAAAAAAGACAATGAAGAAGGGACCAGCAGATGGCATAATGGCATAATGGTTACATCACTGGACTCCCATGTAGTCAACTGTGTTCAGGTCCAGGACCTGGCAGCTTAAAACATGCTGGTCTTGTGTGCGTGCATGACCAAAATTCCAAGAGCAGAATGGAAGAAGGAATTGCAGCATGGCCATCCTCCCTGGGGATGATTTCCAGCTTTCTGTCTCTCTTGCAAGTGCATGCACCCTACAGCAAAAATCTCTTAAAAAAAAAAAAAAAAAAATTGGGACCAGCAGTTAGCGTAATGGCTATGTTGTTGGACTCCCACGTAGTCGACCAGAGTTCATGTCCCGGACCCGGTGGCTTAAACTCACGCCAGGCGCGTGTGCGTGCGTGTCCAAGATCCCGAGAGGAGAATGGAGGAGAAGGGATTGCGGTGTGGCCATCCCCCCTGGGGGGTGATTTCTCGCTTTCTATCTCTCTGTCTCTCTCTATCGGCGAGCACACGCGCCCTATAGCAAAAACCTCTCTAAAAAAATAAAAAAAGATATTAGGATTTTGATAAGTTGGTGAGCAAAACCACATGAAGGCATGGAAATAAAATTGAGAGGAAAGGTCCTACACTTTAGCAGGAAATTAAAATCGGATCATTGTTTTTAAAAGCCATCAGTCACATTTAGACAGGAGAGCTTAGATTTCTAGGAGGAAAGCATCATTGAAGGACTTGTGTGGGAAGGAGAAATGCAAGATGAGTTAAAGGAGGGAAAGACTGGAATCAATGAGATCAATGTTGTCACAGTAGCTTCACATCCTTGAATAGAGCCAACAGCACAATATGCAATCAGTGAGTGTTCATTGAAGGCAGGCACAATATCTGGCTTAAAAAAAATATCTAACAATGGTGG
>NW_006209847.1:93092-113092 GCF_000334495.1 Tupaia belangeri chinensis | reverse complement strand
ACCAAAAATAAGAAACTTACAAGAATAAAACAAATCTGTAGGTTCATTGTTTATTCAATTAGAAAGTGTTTATGTTCAAGGCATGAAGATATTCAAGGGCTGAAGGAAATAATAATATGCAAAAGACATAGACCATGACATGAAGCATATTAAAAACTAGTTGGAAACATAAACCATATACAAAAATAGCTATAATATAATACAGGATGGTAAATGTCCTACAATATTGCAGCCAGTATGAGAATTGAAAGGAATAGGTCACTTTCAACAGAGAGCCAGAGCACACTCCTTGTAGAAAACAACACTTCATCTGGCCCTTTATAAGTGGGTAGAATTCAATAAGAAGAAATAAGAAGGAAAAAAAACTTTCAAGTGAACAAATGCATGCATTTATAATCAAGAATAGGAAATGGGTAAATGAAGAGCAAGAAAGACAATTGGGATCAGTTCAGAGTGGACCTTGAATATCAAACTAATTTTTTACCTTATTAAACAGATAACAGAATTCATTAGCAAAGTTCTATAGTAGGTAGATAAATCTAATGATCACGTATGTGTTGACCTAGAGGATTAGAGTCTGAGGAATGTTATCTTCCTCCCTGCCCCCATAAAGTATATGGTAAGAGCCGTATGACTATAGATTAATGGTTGCTGTAAGGCCCACTCAAACACCTTGCAGGCTCTACACTGTCACTTAACAGCATGACACACAACCTGCCAAAGTGTTTCCAGGAGAAGACTCCCTTGCACACATGCAACTGTCAGAAACCTTAATACAAAGCTTATACTTAGCAGAATAGCTTAAATTCCCTTTATGAAATCTGGTAAGTGACCAGAACTGAAAGCAGACATAAGAAAGGGGAAAGGATCTCCAAATTCTGAGGATGATCTCTGGATGGAGACCTTCTTCATCAGGTGGTCATCTGACCCCAGCCCAAGCAATTGGTCTGCTCCTATGGTCTAGCCTTTAAGAGAACTGCCAGCTGGACTGGTGGAAAATGTATTCAAGTTGGAAAATGCACTTTACAAGCTAAGTGATGTAAAGTGATTGAATGCATAAAAGAAAATAAAATATATTTTACAAAATGGAACAGTTGGAAACATCATTTTTCAGGAATTAAGATGTATTACAGTTTAGGGAAGGGAAAGGGCCTTAGTCTTGGAGTCAGAGAGAACTTCACTGAGGAGATACTCAAGCTGAGATCTGAATGGCAAGGAGGCAGCCATACTCCCTGCTGGATTTATTGTCCTTCTCCTACCTGACTGAACACTGGAAGACAAAGATATTGCCTCAATTTTTTTAATATGTTCAACGTCTAGCACTGAGATAATTTATTATCATGTATATTGTATAATAGTGTCTGTATGCCTTTGAAAGAATATGGGCAAATCATAAGTTACATAAGTTATATTACTGTCTACTAGATTTGGGAGACCAAATGAAGCAAAAAGATTTTGTTTCTACTCCAAATAGCTCATAATCTATTTGAAGAGACTATATATAAATAAACACTGAATGAGATGGCAATGTATCAACAACATGATAGGTGTCATATGAAGATATCTTGATATAGTAATGGAAAAGTGAATCTATATTAATAAGACAAAATTGCTAAATCTGATCTCTGGGTCAGCAGGTGGTATGGTGGTTAAGGCACTGGATTCCACATGGTTGACTGTGCGGTTTGAGTCCCAAACCTGGTGACTTTAAGAACACACCAAGCATGTGTGTGTGCATGCCAAAATCCCAAGAGGAGAATGGAGAAGGGGTTGTGGTGTGCCCATCCTCCCAGGGGACTGGTTTCTCATTACCTCCCCCATCTATCTCTCTTCAGCAAGCACACATGCCTTATGAAAAAAAAAAAAAAAAACTTAGCAAAACAAAAAAGCCCAACCTCCTACATAAGAGGATTGGGGGCCCTGACAAGTAAAAACTTCTGAACCTTAATTTTCTACTCTGGAAATGAAAAATGAAAATAATCATAATTAATGTCCCACCTATATGGATAAGGCCTATTCAGTCACAAAGTCCCAATAACAATTATTATCAGTAGTAATAGTTATCATTAAGGTAAAACTAATATACATTAAAATAATGTTATAATTATTATTAAAATAAATCTTAAAGAATAAAATGTCAAACTATGCTACAGAGATAGAGAATATATGATAAAGAATTTACATGGCTTGACTTGCTAGAAATCTTAAAAATACACAGTTCCTAAAAAGAGTTTTTCCTTCACTAAGAGAGTTTTTTATTTTTTCCTACTCCAAAGGTCATCTTCAAGTTAGTGCTGTAAAGATGTTGTCTGTGTTAAGTGGCAAGGAGGGATGGCCTGGGTCTGTAGGGGCTGCTGATGTGATCAGATCAGTGCAACACAGAGAAGTCATGAAAAGGCCACAATGAGTGAATTTCAGCAAAAAGGAATAAAGGTGATGTAGCAAAATGACCAAAATAAACATACGTCGGTCATTTCAAAATGATATATTGACACAATGTTACCATCTCCTCAACCAACCCTTACCTTTCTACAGCATTTTTTTTTTTTGAGAGGTTTTTGCTATAGGGCGCGTGCACTCACCAGAAAGACAGAGAGAGACAGAGAGACAGGAAGCAAGAAATCACCCCCCAGGGGGATGGCCATGCCGCAATCCCTTCTTCTCCTTTCTCCTCTTGGGATCTTGGGCACGCACGCACACGTGCCCAGCGTGAGTTTAAGCCACCGGGTCCGGGACTCGAACAGCGGTCAACTACGTGGGAGTCCAGTGACACAGCCATTACGCTAACTGCTGGTCCCTACAACATTTTTTTCTCTTTAAATGCTCCAAACTTCATTCTCAGAAATTTTAAATCTCAGCGATGGCTCCACGGGGCCTCCGCTGTTCAGATACCTCTGCTCCTCCCTCCTGTTATCCTTAGGCAACGGACAGCTGCCAATGGGCATCCAGCACTGGCTGTACCATTCTCCTTACATTTCAGCAGTAGGATGCCTGCCATTTCACTATGAGAATGGGATCCACATCCTCTTTCATGGGGACTTTCAGACAGTCATCTGAGATCATTTTTTCTAAAGCTTCAGTTTGTCTCTTTATCCATCATACTCTTCGTTAAATCTTTGACTCAGTCTGTCTATTCTCTATCTTCACATCGCTTTCTTGATCAAAAAGGCAGCTGTCCATGCCCATTCCATAGAAGGCATTCGTTCTGGTGCTCATATTCTTTACCTGTGATTCATGGGTCAATGCACCAAAACAATTATTCACTTTGAGTAGAAAATCCTTTGTGGCCTCAATCTTCTCATCAGTAAAACTGGGATGGTAAGGGCTGTAATTAATGGCTCTCGCACTTTTATCAAATTGCGAGATTCTTTCTCTGAATGCTGTCATATACTAATGTATGGAACAAAGCCCTCTAAGGGAACGCGGCTCTGAAGCAGGGCAGAATGGAATGCCAGAACTCTACTCTGATGCATCATCACCATACTTTCTGGTGGCCTTTGAATTACTTCCAACTCACAGGACTCCAAGCAGCTCATGCTAACCTTCAATCTAAGTAATCAACGAGTCCTACTCTATCTCTAATATCCAAAGACTCTATTCAAAACAGTTTTATGGTTTTAAAAAAAGAAAGGTTGACTTTCAAAGAAAGTATCATACTGTGGGGTGCCAACTCTGTGTTTTTGAAATGACTTATAAGAATTGTCTGGTTTATTTCCCCCAATAATAGTATCATACTCATTTTTACCAATGAAAAGAGTGACACTTAGAATATAACTTGCTTAAGTTTACACATTTCGTAAGAGACTGGACTGCGATTCAAACCTTTGCTTCTTCTATTGTTGCACATCATTTATAAACCAGATACTATCTTCCTAACCTAGTCTTTATCTGACCATTATTATTGAGGAATCAAATTCTCCTACATAGTCTATTGTGAAGGTGTTTAGTATATCTGACCCATGAAGGCTGTTTGTATTACTTACCTTCGTGAAAAGTAGAATGATATGAAAAAGATTTTTTAAAACTAGAGCAATAGAAAGGAGTAGGTTTGTGTAGAGCACTAAAAATAATAATATAAATTTGAAGAGAGAAGATAGTAAACGTTGGTAAAGTTACAAAGTTAAATATTTTCAAACTTAATATTGGGTTTTCAGAAAAGTCATGACGTATTTTTTTCTATTTTTTATGCAAAAATGCATCAGGATTTTTCCAACAACCCAAGAGTTTTAAATGTACTAGAAAAAATATCCAAATATAACATTTCAAAAGATGTTTTTAATTCTTCTTATCCCCTCTAGTATTATAAGTTTGTTGGTTTTCTCATGTTTATAAAATCTTTCCAATGGTAAAAATGTGAAGATAAAAAAATGTAATCTCTTTTCTTATGACCAGCTAAATTCCATACCCTAAGAATATCTTACATACAAATCTATATAACTGGATAATTATAGAAATAGTATTCATTGTGGAAAACATACTATGGATCTGAACTCAGTAACTTGTTATATACGGCATTATCATCCTCTGTTTACCAGCTTATATCTTTCCTCAGATTCTGTGTTATATTTGCTCTTTTTCCTCTGGCAGATGTTCAGGGGTGAATTATGCAATTAAGAATGCAAAATTCCACTTCATCCAGATGCCTAATTTGCTAACTATTCACTTGTCAAAACACATGCTTACCATCTATTACATAATGACTACAGCTCACAAGTGCTTCTAGTTTTCATTTCATAAACTGATACTGAGAATCTGACAAATGTTCTGGAAGGCATTTTTTGGTACGCATTCCCATGCAATTTTAGTAAACTTTATAAATTCACCAGCATCTTGAGAGGCAGAAGTTTCTCCCAATAAGTTTAAGTTCCAAAATCATTGTACATTTTCTTTTCAAAATTTATGGACAAATCTTTAGAGAATTGATAAAACTTCATTTAGTCTCTAAACTTTGCTAAGAGTTTAGCTAATCTTGAAAAGAATTTGAATGTGTGTCCCCAAAATTAATGTGCTGACATTTGCTTGTAACTGGAATAAGAGGTTGAAAAGTTAATCCAATTACAGTTTTGACAGGTGGTACCTTTGGGAGGAGATTAGGATTAGATAAGGTCATTGGGGTGGGGTCCTCAATTTCTCTTCCCCCCATTTCATGTGTGTGTGTGTGTGTGTGTGTGTGTGTATTATGCAACCAATGGATCTATTTATATACAAAATTTATTATAGCTACAAAATGAGTTTTCCTGGCATGAATGTGCTGCATATTAAGGGCTCTCGATTTTGAATACTGGCAGTTTTTTTAAGGAAATGAAGTGAGGCATAAGTGCAGAGATGTGGATGCACATACACGAGCTCAGAATTCCTTCTCACTGTGTGATGCCCTGCTCTGCATCAGGAGTTCCCATCAACAAGGAGACCCTCTCCAGATGTGTCTCCACTAGAACAATGAGCTAAATAAGCCTCTAATCTTTATAAATTACCGGTGTGGCATTAAGTTACAAGTGACAGGAAAGCAGTCTAAAAGAGCGTCATTCTACCCTCTCCCGAAAACATGAAAAAAAATTGTTTGCACAAGTTAGTCATTGTTCAATTCTTAAAGAAAATCACATTTACATCAGTTTCGCCTACCCTTACAGTTATCAACCCCGTCATTAAATCAAGGATTTTATTACACTTGGATCACTCCCTAGCAGTAGAGAGTGCATCTATCTCATTTTATGTTACATGAAAAGTTGATGGTAGTGTGGGCATGGAAAGGGAGAAGAGCCCAAATAACTGGACACCAGTAATGAATAATATCATATTTTGTTCTAACCCTAAATCTGTCTCAACATATAAAAAAATATGCTGGAAATATAAGTCAAAGTTAACTATAACATCTACATGTATTCTCCATTCATTTTTATTTTAACCTAGTCAGTACTAGTAGTAAAGTTCTCTCTTGTTCTTTCTCCCTTACTCAGTCCCCAAACTTCAGGATAATGTTTGTCATCTGTAATAGTGTGGGGTATCTCTTTCTCTATCTCTAGAAAGTCTGGATATTCAGAATAATGTCAGTCAAGGCAAAAAATATAAAAAGAAGAAGAGAAAGACAGAAAGAGAAGGAGGGGGATATGAGAGGGAGGGAAATGAAAAGGAAAAGGGGAAGAAAAGAAGGAAGGAAAAAGAGAAATCAAAGAAAACAAAAGGAAACAAAGCTCAATTATACCACCTATGTCTCACTTTTCCTAAATAAGGAACTCATTGAACATTTGATGGCTGTGAATATGAATTTGATGACTGAATTAGAAAAGTGAAAAGAACTCTATTTGGAAGAGAAAGATTCTAGTTCAGACTTTTTCCCCTAGCTGGAACACACAGAAACCCACATTCTTTCAGGATAACAAATGTAAAATCAGAGTAGGACTAGATGGCCTGTCAGTCTAGCACTAACATTCCATAAGTTCTTTGAAATGAAAGAACATATATTTGGACATTATTTCCTTCTTTGCTTTGAAACTATTATGCAACCAATTAAATACAAAATTTGAGAGAACACATACCCTCCCAAACTGAGTGTTGAGATTCAATGATGAGCTCATTTTCATTTTCTTTCATAAAGATACTATATATAGGGTTGATGCTTTGTTTGTAGGGCTTTTTACACATATACACACAAGCAGTTAGGTGGGGAAACTTAAAAATTTTCTTATAATTTGAAATAACCACTATATGTGAGATGACAAGATCTCCTGACTTATTTTCTTGTGAAAGTAAAACATTCGCAGCTTCATACTGATTAAATATTTATAATACAAGTTAATAGTTTGAAAATTCTTCATTTTTAAATTCAATTTCATCTTTATTTTACTGATTCTTTTCAATAGCTAATATAAGAGGCAGTAAGGAAATAAAAAGAAAACAAAGACACACCTACAGTTACAAAGAAGTTCTTTTCCAGAACTTAAAGTGTTTTTACCTTCATATATTCTACTGAGTGTTATCTTTTAATAAACTGGATTGCAGGGAAGAAGACATAATCGATAAAGAAGGGGGAAGAAGAAGACAGAGAAAAAGAAACCCTTAGAAACAAGAGTTATTTCAGAGCTATTGTAGGAAACTGTAATTTGGACTGTGACTTATATTAACATAAATTTGCAAGAACTCTAATAAGAACAAATCTATTCTCTTAAAAATTCACCATCACTTCTCCAAGGGAACATTAATTATAACAATGTATAACTGACTTTATGGGATTTAAATTCAGAGATTTTTTTTTTAATTAACTCATTTTCTACCATGCCTGAATGCTCACTCCAGAAACTTAAGAAAGGAGAATTCTGAATTCAGGTTTGCCAAATTTTGAGTGACTTTCATTTCTACAGAGCTTTCAGTGTATAGGAATTTTTCCTAACCTTATCACTTTTGAGTTTCACATCAACCTATGGTGTAAACTGAAATTATTAGCCTCATTTTATAGATAATCACAGTTACAACTTATTAAAAGAATTTAAATATGAGCTAGTAAAGAAAACTAATTACAATATACACCACAAAATATAAGAAGTTTATGATAGGCTTCATGAAAAATCTATCTTTTCAATATATATTTTGCAGACAATCATTTTCCATTCATTCTGAAAGATTTGTTTCTATGAAAAGATAAAATTAATTTGTGTATTAACTCAGCCTGTGACTACTATAGGAGCAAATGTTCATCTTTCTCTTCACGGAAGGTGAAAAAATATGAACTCAAAATATTGACAATGGCTTCTTTCATTCCTTAAGTTGTATAACTTGAGCACTGCAGATCCAAAATAAATCAGCTATTTCAGTACCCATCAATGTATGTGCCTATCTGTCACAAACTCCTTAATAAGATTAAATAGGAAGCAGTATCAAGTAGTAAGAGAAATGCACGATGTTGCTTTCATCCCTGTCCCCACTCCAATTTTTAAAACTTCAAAGCCATCTAAATATTCTAAGAATAAAAATGCAACCCTGAGGACTCATTAGGGCAAACTATTCATTCACTGTGCACCTCCTTCTTAAATGTCATTTCCCTTAAAGATCTCCCCAACTCTTCAGATGCAGTAATTATTCCCTCCTGTGAATCTGTTTCAGGATTAGCTCATATCACCCTATTCATATCATATTGTATTTATCATACATATCATACATATTTGTTTATTTATGTGTCCTTCTTTCCCACTAGTCTATGAAATACTAAAAAGGACTAAATCTTTACTTTAATCAGGGCCAGCATACAGTCAAGGGTCTCCAGATAGGCCATGGATACAGTTTCCTTCCAGGACAAATCACTCAATATTTGAGCATTTCTGTATGCATGTAGTAAAATATGTACTTATACCTCACAACCTTTCAGATTCTGTCCTGCTTATGATGTTCTGTAATGGTGTAATTCCTCTTCAGGAATCTTAATGGAAACTCTGCAGTGACTACTACGGTTCTTGAAATGATCAGTAAGTAAAGATGTCTTTTTTCCCCCTCCAAACTCATAGGGTCCTCCATTGTTCATATTCTATCAGCTGGAATTCAAGTATGAAAATTTAGAGAATAAAGAGGGAAGGCTTGTAGATAGTAAATACATTAGAACCTGAGATAGGACTCATGTGTGAACAAACAGGAGCTACATGTCCAAAAGCCACTGTGGTAGAACTTCAGTTTGGTCTCTAAGACATCCACCTCTGGTGTTCACGTCCTTGTCAAATTCCCTCCTTTTAGGTGTGTGAGACTCTTGATTTGTGTTTAACCAGTAGGAGATAATAAAAGGGATGGGATGCCACTTTATGGTTAAGTTATATAGGAGAGTTTTACTAGCAAACTTGCTCTAGAGTCTCTCTGCCTTGCTAGAAAGTAGAAACAGACGCTACAGAGAACAGCTAATAGCCTCTAGGAGGTGAAGGCAGCCTCAGTCCTACTGTTGCAAGAAAATAAATTCTGTCGGTAAACTGAATGAGCATAAAGACAAACACTTACCTAACAGAGCCTCTGATGAGACCACAGACTCAGTCAATACTTAGACTGCAGGTAACTGAGATCTGGAAACACTAGACCTATGTCATGCCTGAACTCCTGACATACATAAACCATGACATAATAAATATGTACTGTTTTAAACTGCCAAATTTGTGATAATTTCTTATGCGGTAATAGAAAACAAATGTAGCTATGGGTGTAATCTTGGTATTTTCATGTCTGCATGCTGTATAGGGTCTTCATTAGTACTACACTCTTAGGTAGTAAAAAGCATACAGGCTCATTTTATCTTCTCTAGCAAAATAATAAATATAGCTATTTTATTTCCAAAAAAGTTATAACATTTTATTATTTCAATAAATTAAATTAAACATACATTAGGCAATGAATGAGGAATTTATCTTCAAAGTAACTAACTAGATTTTTGGCCACTATTGTATATAAGGTCTGCAAATACAGATATTAATTCTTAAATTTATGCATTTGTCAAATATTTAATATACTTTATTTAAAAATTTTTATTTAAAAGCTTTTTTTTTCAGAGAGAGAATCCTCCAGTAAATTGAATTAAAATATGCCTTAGAAAAATCAATGAACAATTCTCAAAGTAGCTAGTTGTTCCATTATTCCTTGCATCTAGGGTCTATTAATACTGATAGTAATATCTTAAATTTACTCATTCAGCAAATATTTAATAAACTTCTTTTTAAAAATTATTTATTTCTTGAGAGAGAGAGAGACAGGCACCCCCAATGGGATTTCCATCTGTTACTATGGCCAGTCCAGATCACAGCCATGCACATACCCACCTAGCTTGTTTAAGTAGGTCCTAGGATGTGAACCCAGGGCATTTCCCATGTGGGTATAGCGTTACTGCTGCACCATACCCTGGTCCCAAATGTACTTCTATTTTGTGTAAACTGAAAAGTACTCTGGGGAAGACAAATATGAATAAGACATGGTTACTGCCCTAAGAGAAATTACAACTTTGTTGCACTAAGTTTTGAGAATGTGTTGTCGGTGTAAAAGAGTTTAAATTATTTAGAATACTGTATATCTTAAAGGATTATCATTTCAGAACAAAGGAAAATAAATGTGTTTTATCATAGTAAAATTGTTGGAGCCAGCTGGTGGCATAGAGGTTAAGGAAGCTGAATCCCACATGTCCAACTCCACAGTTTGAGTCCCAGACCCCGTGGCTTGAAAAAAAAATCATACCAGTCACTTGTGCAAGCATGCCTAAAATTCGGAGAGCAGAATGGAGAGAGGGGATTGCAGTGTGGTGTGGCTATCCCCTCTCGGGGATGGAGGGTGATTTCTCACTCCCCCTCCTCTTTCTCTGTCTCTGTCTCTGTCTCTGATAAGCACACATGCCCTATAGCAGAAAAAAAAAAGAAAAATTGTCTATAGGAATTCATCTATAATATCTTTTATAAAACATTGTTTCAGATAAATGACCATGGGAATAAATTTGAGTTGTAATGGATGGGTGCTATGTCAATATCTTGATATTTGGAAAAAAACATATTATGGGAGAAAACAGTACATGAAGACATTACAAGTAAGGACAAGAGGCACGTTCAGAGAACAACTGATTTTGGCTTGAAAAGACTCAAGGTTTATTGAGAAAAACAAGAGCACAACCTACTGTCAATTAAAAAATAATAAGGGTCTAGAGCAGGCTGGCACAGAATGGAATATCCAGACAGGAGAGTAAGGCACTGTGAACATGAACCCTAGAATAAACCATACAACCGATTGTGTGAGGCACATAATAAAGAAAGAAGACTTGAAAATGACTGAAGTTTCAAACCCAGATAAGAAGGAATAAAAATATCATTAACAAAATTAGGAAAGTTAAGGGTCAGTCTTGATTTACAGGAAAGAAAAAAACAGTTTGGTACACATTGGAATTAAAGGACTAGTAAGCCAAGAGATTTGAGGAGAATAATGAGAATAAGCTCAAAGAGATTTGACCAAAATGTCTGCAGGATTTGGGGCATTTATGAGCAAAAACAGAAAAAAAAATTATAATATTTGTCTGTAATTACAAAAGGTCCCATATCCCTAAAGCAATACTGTACAAAAAGAATAAAGTAGGACACACCTCACTATTAACTCAAAATGGATTTAAGACTTAACTGTAAAGGCCAAAGCTATAAAACTACATAAGCAAAAGACTTCTTAACTAAGACCCCTAAAACAAGGACAATAGCACCAAAATAAAGTGGGATTACAGCAAGGCAAAAAGCTTCTACACAGCAAAGGAAAAGATAAACAGAGTAAAGAGACAACACACAGGATGCATGAAAATATTTTCAAATTGTACTTTATATAAGGAACTGATAACTAGAATATATAAAGAACTGAACTCATCTCCAGAAAATCCAACAATCCTGGAAGAAAAAAAAAAAAAAAAAAGCAATTGACCTAAACAGACAACTCTAAAAGAACAACAACAAAAAAAAAGGCCAAAGAGCACATTAAAAAATATTCACCATCTCTAGTCACAAGGCAAATGCAAATTAAAACCACACAATGAGGTATTACCTAACCCCAGTCAGAAGAGCTATAATTTAAAAAAAGAAAAAGTACTAGAAAGTATGTAGAGAAAGGGAAACCCTTGTACACTAACAGTAGGAAAATAATCTAGTACAGTTGCTGTGAAAGACTGTATGGAGGTTCTTCAAAAATCTAAAAGTAGAAGTACCGTACGACCCAGTCATTCTACTCCTGTCTATTTATACAAAGGACGGAAAATCACTTAGTCGGAGATACATTTGCCATCCATGTTTATTGCAGCATTATGTATAATAGCTAGGACAGGAAATCAACCTAGATGCCCAACAACTGATGAATAGGTTAAGAAAATGTGGCACATGGAAAAGAAAAAAGATAAAGATAATAAGTGATAAACTTGTTTACAAAAGAAAAAAACACAATTTTTTTTGTATTGTCTGAAATAATTCACAACAGTGTGTATCTGTTAATTTATCTGTCATTACAGGACCAGCAGTTGGCTATGTCACTGGATTCCTCTGTAGTCGACCGCAGTTTGAGTCCTGGACCTGGTGGCTTAAACTCACGCTGGGCGCTTGTGCATGCATGCCTAAGATCCCAAGGGAAGAATGGAGGAGAAGGGATTGTAGCATGGCCATCTCCCCTGGGGGCTGGGGGAGGGTGATTTCTTGCTTTCTGTCTCTCTGTTTCTCTCTGTCTTTCTGGAGCGCGCACACACTCTATAGCAAAAACCTCTTCAAAAACAAAAAAAGAATAAGAATATCTGTCATCAAAAGAGCACTTTACCTAAAGGAAAAGACTGACTAGTATATAAAATGTTTAAAATCTTTTATAAAACTGTAGTTTATCACTAATTTGTATCTGTTACTTTTTGCTATAAATATCACCTATACTTTCAATGCATGTGAAATTGCAACTGAAATTTATTTTGCTAATATTTTCTGAATAAACTGAATAAAGTTATGTTGGAAAAAAAAACAGCCCCAAAATCTGGAAGAAACTTAACTGTCCATCAATTGCTGTATGGATAAAGAAACTGTAATATAGCCATGCTATGAACTACTACATATCAATAAAATATTAATACATGGTATAACATGAATGAATCTCAGAAACCTGCTAAATGAAATAATTAGGAAACAAGAAAGAAAATGTGGCACATATACACAAAAGACTACTACTCACTTGTATCAAACCACAACATTATTTGACACAAAGTGGATAAACCTAGAAGACATAATGCTAAATGAAATTAGCCATATTATAAAAGACAAATACTGTATGTCTTCAGTTAATACATACAGTCTATGGCGGAAACTAAAGTCCACAATGACAGAAAGTTACAGACAGCAATGAGAGATACCACAAGCTCCAAGGGGTAGAGAAGGAGGTAGATTTGGGAACAAATATGCAAAAATGTGTGTAGAGAAGGAGAATGGATTTTAGAACTGTTTACTATAGTAAACACATTGCTGACAATTCAGTATATACTTAAAAAAAACTAGTAGAAGTAAGCAAACTTGTGTATTATGTAATTTTTCAATGTTGTAGACAACGACTAGGTCTATGTCTTTAATTATGCATTGTATACATGCTTTAAAAAACCATGCTGTACATCTCAAAAATGAACAATGATTATTTGTAAATCAGGAGTCAACATAAAAAAATACACACACACATGCGCACACAAGAGAGATTTGGCAACAAGGAAACTACTAAAATCTTAGTTTCAGATGAGCATTGGGTTTACAGTGGGTTAAGAAGTTGATGGAAAGAACAAGAAGACAGTGACTACATGTAGTACTATCTCAAGGGGACAAAGCAGTGAGGATCTTTGAAAGACAACATAAGAAAATTAGAAATAGGAACTCTGGTCTGAAAATTTTCAAAATTTATATATCAATGTTTGAGAAAATGCAATAGAGATACATAAAGCATGGGTTTATACTATAACTTTGTTATTTTCAACACACATGCTCTTTGGAATATAGCAGCTCTCTTTTCTCTTAGAGAAAATTAAGGGGAAAAAAACCTTCTGTACCATTTTGAGTATATTGTAAGTAAGCTATTGGATATTCAAATACAGGATATATACAAAACTTTATGTGGGTAAAATTGGTGAAAATTCAATTTAAAAAATACACACATTTTCTGATGTTTTCCACTTCATAGTGCAGGGCCTGGAATTGAAATAATGACACCTATATACAGGATTATAACATCTAGACTTTCATCTATGAAAAGCAAGGTTTTTTTTGATGAATGTTGGGTTCAAACACCATGTCCAGTAGTTCCGTTATTTGCATTTTAAAAAAAAGTTCTTGTTTTCTATGGCTCACATTTCTAGAATATAGGTAGCACACAACCTGGCTGTAGCCAAGTACTAATCTTTTTTCACATCTTCCATCATTTGTAACATAAATCCATGCAGATATGGTGTTAATGACTTATTTTATTTTTTCAAAAATTATTTATGTAATTTTATTTATTATTATGTTTTAAGTTGAATAGAGAGAGGCAGAGAGAGAGGTAAATTGAGAAAGCAAGCCACCAGGTCTAGGACTCTAACTGCAGTCAGCCATGTGGGAATCTAGTGCCTTAACTATCATGCTATCTGATTGCCCCTGCTAATGATTTATTAACTGATGAAAATACATAGATAAATAGATGGCAGATGTGTAAAGTTTTTTGATATGTATATTTTAGATTGTGTTAAATGAGGCAATGAGTGTTCAACATCTGGCAATATGCTCACTAAATAAATGCTTAAAAGAAGGGTTGTCCCCATGGCATGATGGTTAAAGAAGCCAGATCCCACAAGGCTTGAACGCTGGTCCCATGCATTCTGCAAGACATAGGAATGGAGAAGAAATCGTGGTGTGACCAAACACCATTGGGAAATGCTCTTCCCTCTCCCACTCTCTCACAAACAAGCACACCCTCTGGCCCATTACAAATAAATGAATAAAATAAAATAAAACTTAAAAGAAAGATGAAATCTGAGTGACAAAAATTTTTGTATGCAAAAACATAAAGTGTTAATGCCACTGTAAAGCAAATAAATTATGAATACTTGCATGCCTAAAAGTCAGAAAGCCCATTTGGCTTTTTAGCTCACTACATAATAATTTCCCAGTGACCAGAATATCTCACTTTAAATGCAAAGTGTTAACCTCAGCTTTGACGCATAGCAAGATGCATTATGCATAGTCTAGTCTGTGTACCACTCAATTATTCATAATCTCTCTCTCTCTTTTCTCTCTCTCCCCTCCTTTCTTCTGTCATTTAGAGCTATTACTAACATTTTATGTTTTGCTAGACTTTCTCAAGTCTTCTCATATATACTTAAGGAAATTACAAAAGGTCAGTGAAGAAACTATTTTAGGGACCAGCAGTTAGCGTAATGGCTATGTCGCTGAACTCCCATGTAGTCGATCACGGTTTGAGTCCCAGACCCAGTGGCTTAAACTCATGTCGGGTGTGTGCATGTGTGCCCAAGATCCCAAGAGGAGAATGGAGGAAAAGGGATTGCGGTGTGGCCATCCCCCTGGGAGGTGAGTTCTAACTTTCTGTATCTCTGTGTCTCTCTGTCTTTCTGGCGAGCACACAGGCACCCTATAGCAAAAACCTCTCTCTCAAAAAAAAAAAAAGAAAAGAAAACTATATTAATTCTAGAGTCAATATTTCTTTACAAATATTATAATTATCAACAGGAATTGCACTGACAACATAACTCAAAGAACAAAGACTGTAGGTTGTTCTCTAACAGTCATATTCTCCTTCTTTTTATAGAAATAGAACTTTCCAATCTTTAGCTGAGTATATTACCACTCAGAATAAAACAGGCCAAGCCTTTTGCAATTGAAGGTAGCTCCGTGATTCGGTTTGGTCAAAGTGATGACAATGGAAGTATTCTGTGCAATTTGTAGGTTGTGTCATTAAAAGGAGAGGGCAGCTCGCCCTCTCCTTACCCTTTTTCTGCCAGCTTGGACCATGGAGATGAGGAGATCACACTAGGAGGCTTAAGCAATAAGAGAGAATTCTTCATACTTCATAAATTCTTGCAGCAGAGCCCTGTACCAGTTCAGAATTTTATGAGAGAGAAATAACCTTCTCTCTTGTTTAATACAGGATTATTTTGGATCTTGTCATGTTGCCAATCTTCTATCTTTGTGAGTCTATAAAAGGCTCATGTATATTATCGAGGAAATAGTAGGATCTCTATCATTACCTTTTCCTAGACATCACGTTTTTTATCTTTCTTTCAAATTTGTAATTCCAATTAAAAAATATTATATTCAAATAATTCAGAGTTGGAAATGGCTTTACATAACACTTAGTCAGTTAAGAAGAGATTGTGGTGTGACCATGCCCCTTTAGGGAGTACACCTTCTCTCTCCCCCACACCTCCTCTTCATCTCTCTGTCTCCTGCTGGCAAGTGCACACACCCATTTGCAATTAAAAATAAATAAATAAAATAAAAATTTTAAATGATTTGGAAACAGCTCATATTCATTTCCTTCTTGAAGATTCACAAAATATATTAGCATATCAAAAAACACATGAGCAGTCCCAAAATAAAGAAGCATGTCCAACTTCCTATTTTGCTAACAATATGCCATGGAAACATTTTAAATGCATGCTGGGAAAAACCATATTGCACACTGTAAAGATGAACAGTGGTTAAATGTAAGTGAAGGGGATCAGTAGACAGCGGAATGTTCACATCTCTGGACTCCTGCATAGTAGACTACGGTTTGAGTCCTGGACACAGTGACTTGAAACTCATGCTGGGCACGTGTGTGCCCCAAATCCCAGGAGAATAATGGAGGAGAAGGGATTGTGGCATGGCCAACCCCCCTGAGTGGTGATTTCTCACTTTCTTTTTCTCTCTCTCTGTCTTACTGGCTAATGCACACGTCCTATAAATCTCTCTTTTAAAAAAATGTAAGTTAAAAAAAGCATTTTAAACACAATATATCTTAATATATTTTACTGCTGTTCTGTGGAACATTCTTTGAAGAATTTTGAATCATTGAATAAGACAGAAATCCTCTCTACATGTTCAACCAATGGTTCTTTAATTTTTGTCTAGATTATTTCCAATAAAAGAGAACTTGCTACTTCAAAAAATGATTTGTCTCACCCACTGCTCGCTTTTAATAATAAAGACATTAATTAAGATGGATATTAATTAGTTCTATTAAATGTGATTATGTCAATCTTTTTTACTTCATCCCCCTTGCCACAAGGGATTAAGGTTTATTTACTAGTTTGGTGATGCCATATGAAGTTTACTGAACTCACTTGAAACAAACTGTGTACCCTTTTACTGAGTGTTTTGGTTTTCCTTTATCAGTGTTTGACTATTCTTTCAGTATGTCAAATATTCCACATGTCAGGGAGGAAGAAAAAATTGAGTAAATTTTGTTTTTGCTCAATAATCTTATAACATAGGAAATATAATTGAAATGAAGACATTTATTATGTGATGACTAAAATGACCAATTTCTTCACTTGTCATTTAATGAGCAATTCATGTATTACAGAATAAAATAATTATATACTAAAGTGCACATTTTATCCTTCTCAAGATCCAGTCATCTAATCAATAATTATTCCCTCAATGCATGGTCATATATGCAAACATGTGTGGATAACATTAATATTTTATTAGTCAAATAAAAAAGTAGTCTATTAAAATGTTTTAAAAATTATATGATATACCAAAAGATAGTATTTGCAGTAGAATCAAGATTAGTCATATACATATAAACAGTTCAAATAAGAAAAGTACCCAAATTACCTCTTGACTAATTTTTTTCATTAATTAAGCAAATACAAAGTTCTGAAGAAATTAAACAAAAATGCATTAAATACATTAAGTTTAATCAAATGGAATCAAACCTCTTGGACCTCACTAATGGTAGCTCTCAACATTAAATTTCAGTACTTTAATTAAAGAGACTTCATAGTGACTCCACTGAGCTCTGAGTAATATGTAAACTTAGGAAAAGCCATGTGCGAACTCCACATGGACAGTTTGATTTTGAATACCAACATATTCCTGAATACATTAATAATGTTCTTGTTTCTTTTCCCAATTACAATTTCAAATTAAATTTATTTGAATGTCTTGTCACATTGGTAAGATATCTGTGGGTGTTAATTAATTCTACTTGAAACTGAAAAAGTCTCAAGACACATTTGGTTCCTGTGCTATTGGACACGTACATTTCATGAGGAGATGAGTCCTTACAGGGGTTGGACTCCAGTCTGGCTACAGCATTTTTTATTAAGCCTAAAGCTGCTATTAAGCTTGGTTTTCAGACATAGTCTTTTTTTTTGTTTGTTTTTTGAGAGGTTTTCGCTATAGGGCGCGTGCGCTCGCCAGACAGACAGAGAGAGACATAGAGACAGAAAGCAAGAAATCACCCCCTGGGGGGATGGTCACGCTGCCATCCCTTCTCCTCCATTCTCCTCTCAGGATCTTAGGCACGCACGCACACGTGCCCGGCGTGAGTTTTAAGCCTCTGGGTCCAGGACACGAACTGTGGTCAAGTACGTGGGAATCCAGTGACATAACCATTACGCTAACTGCTGGTTCCCCAGACATAGTCTTAAGAAGACCAAATAGTCAGAAGCCTATTTCAATGTCATTCCTGGCATCATTAAACTTGTGTATGATCAATGATTGTGTAATGTGTAGATTACCATCATTTTTAATATAATATAAACACAAAGAAAGACAGCAAGTCATTTATGTGCATTGTTAAATGTGAATATGTAACTTGGAAGAAATCTGCTTATGAGTTTTATATACTTAATAATTATTTCGGTTAGAGACCAGCAAGTGGCATAGTGGTTAAGGCATTGGACTCTCACATGGTCCACCTTGGTTCGAGTCCCAAACCTGGTAGCTTGCTTTATCACTTTCTCTCTCTCTCTTTCTGGTGAGGATATACACCCTATAGCAATTAATGATGATATTAAAGTAATAAATGTAATTCTTTAAATAAAAAATTATTTCAGTCACTGGTATAAATTCACTTTTATAAAAATAAAATGCCTCACTAATTTATATTTAGTGATGAAAGATAGTAATTTCATGTCAAAAATGACTTAAAACATTCAAAAGTTTAAATAGATGTAAGACTGGAGAACATAAATTATTAAAAATTGTAATGGACGCTAGAAACAAAGTGGAAAGAGAGTGTGGGAGGGGAAGAGCATAAAAAAGGAAATTTGGGGGGAAAATAGAGAGGTAAGACACTTGTGGAACAGATAAGGCTTTTTATCTGTTGGCGAGGATGTGTATAATAGTTCCAATGGGTCTGGACTGAGGTGTATATCATGCTGGGTAAAGTCTCTTCACAATCTAAATAATGTATAGCAATTTAATGTAGGAATAATAATTTAAAAATTAAATAAATAAATAAAATAGGGAAATAAATGTATTTAATCTATATTAGAAAAAAGCACATTAGCCAGATAACTTAAGAAAAAATATGTATTTTAAAACAAAGATTTTTATGAAATATAAACAATAATATGAGACTAATAGGGGTTATATCATAAATCTAATCTCTGTAGGATTATTTACTTCATAAGCATTCATAAAATTAAAGATATTTAATTATCTCAAAGAATGCAAAAAGGAAGTTTGAGAGAAAAATATACCCCAAAATATCTTGCTCTTGTACCCATGACAAAAATTTAAACTTTCGAGGGTTTTCTTGGGGGGAAGATCAGGAGTTCCCAAAGGCCTTATACACTCACCAGAGCAAGACAGAGAGAAGGAAAATTAAAAATCACCTCACAGAAATCACACCCAGGGGAGAAGGATACATTGCAAACCCTTCCACTCCTTTCTCCACCTGGGATTTGGGGCACCGACTAATACGCATCCGGTGTGATGTTCAAGGCACTGGGTACTAGACTCAAACTGTGGTCAGTCCAATGACAATCAAGTGCCTTGACCACCACACCACCTGCTGGACCCCAAAATTTAAACTTTGAGTGCTTACTATTACCACAATAAAACTTAATAATAATTAAAAATTGTATAAAGCTTTAGATTCATTATCATACCTCAGAATTTAATTCTGTGATTATGATATTCAACTTTGACCTTGGTTTCAAACAGAATATTTTTAACAGTAGGCTGAATATGTATTTAGTCACATATAAGAACATCTACATCTAAACAAGCATTTTATAATAGCAATCAATTCCAAGAAGTACACAATTTTTTTTCCAATTTTTTTTTAAAGGTTTTGAACACCATTTTGTTAGAACATTGTCTTTGCAGGTTGACAATTTTGTTTGGAATCATTGAGTGACCCTAAACAAATGATTTAAGTTAGCTAAGCTTTGGTGTCCTATTAGTCAAAGATATCCTACTTCTCAATAGTTAGCGAATTTAATAGGCACAAAAGTGTATAAGTGCCTATCTCAGTTGGTATGTAAAGATTTTTAAAAATAAGTGATTTTCACTGTCTCTTTC
>NW_006209847.1:77962-92688 GCF_000334495.1 Tupaia belangeri chinensis | reverse complement strand
TTCCCTTTGCCTATGTTTTAAACATTTGAAATTGCTGTCATTGTTAGTTTATGGACTATAGTGGACATTAAAATAATAGAAATGCAGAAAGTTCAAAATGGAAGAGAACACTGATAACATCTACTTTACTGTTTTCAATCTTTTGGTTAGTAAATTTTTTTTCAAAATAAAATTCCACATGCAACCCCAATATATAAAATTGATCATATCAGAGCTGCTTGGGTTGAAGCCAAGACAGAGGACCTTGAATTTACCTTTTGCCTTCCCTCTTCCCCTAAGCACAGTGGATTCTGCATCCCCCTACTCCTTCACAATTCTGAGATATTATAACAAAATAAAAAAGAAGAAATCATGCGAATTTATTACTACAGTTTTCTGGAAGACTAACTCCCCCCCAAGTTGCATGCCCATTTTTAGGTCACATAACATCTTTGGTTAATCTCTTCAGTTCTTAAATTTAGAAATGAGAAGTTTGAAATATCCCATTCTAAATACAGTCCAGTCAGTCTCTTTTCTTTTTTTAATCACCAAATTTCTTGAAGAAATTTCTATTTACAAAAAAAGTTTTAGCAAAAATTACCAATATGGTAAATTGTATTTTCAAAGATGGCTGCAATGAAATCTTCCTTCCCACTTGCTCTTCTGCGATGTGATCCTGCTACTCACCAATCAAGAGATAGAGTCCAATTTTCCCTCCCTTAAGTCTAATTACCCTCCTTTTAATCAGCACTAGCCTTAGTGACTCATTGTACCCAACTCCATAAAGCAATAGAATGAAACTGTGATTTTTCTAGACTAAATCAAAAAGGGCTATACAGGGACCAGCAGTTAGCATAATGGCTATGTTACTGGACTCTCATGTAGTCGACCAAGGTTCAAGTCCTGGACTCGGTCGCTTAAACTCATGCCGGATGCGTGTGCATGCGTGCACAGGATCCTTAGAGAATGGAGGAGAAGGGATTGCGGTGTGGCAATCACCCCTGGGGGGGGGGGTGATTTCTCGCTTTCTGTCTCTCTGTCTCTCTCTGTCTTTCTGGAGAGCGCACATGCCCTATTGCAAAAAAAAAAACTCTCCAGAAAAAAAAAAAAGGCTATATAATTTATATATATAATTATCTTGGAAAGTTCATCCGTCAAGTGTTCCCTCTGGATACTCTCTCTCAGAAACAGCTCTGCCATAAAGTTCTGATAAACCTAAGCCACAGGAGAGGTCACCTGTAACTATGGTCAACAGTCTCAGCTAAACATTGTCTATAAGTTATGCTAGAATGCATCGGGCATGTGAATAAAGGCTCCAGACAATTCCAGCCTGTCATTAAAGTCACTCTAAGTCAAACAAGCCATGCTTTGTCCAAATTCCTAATCAAAGAATTCACGAGCAAATAACATATTTGTGATTTTACAAAATACTTGTGCTCTTTGCCACTAAGTCTGAGGCAGCTTATACAGCAATAGATAACCAGAACATTAGTAGCTCTGTCACTGACCATACCCAATGTCCTCTACTTATTTTTCATCCTCAAAGTTCTTTTCCTCCTCAGCCTTATAAGTACCCAATCTTAATATGCTCTTACCTTTATTAATAACAGAGAACATTCTGGTTCTACCTTTGCTTCAGTCTTTTTCAGTGGATTCATTTTCTCCAGCAAACTCTCAATGAATAAATAAATAAAACAAAGAAGTTCCCAGCGGTCCTTTCCCCAGCCCTCTTTTCTTCCATTTCCTCTTGACTAGCTCATTTTCTTGTGCGATTGAAATTATCACTTGGTTTATTCATTAATTCATTCAGTAAATACTCATTGAGCACCTATAATATGTCAAACATTGTTCAAAGGACAGGACAGATATGGCTATATACCAAGCAAATAGCATTCTCTCTCTGATGAGCATACATTTTAGTTAGGAATAGACTGAAAATAAACAAATAAACATAGGCTAATGTGCCAGCCCAAGTAAAAAATAAGTGCTGTGAAGCATGTAAATCAGGCTAACGGGACACAAAATTATGATAAAGGGTACTATTTTATGTAGGATGGTAATGAAGACATGTTTGATGAGATAACACGAATGAGTGGAAGCTTTTGGGGTGTTCATCAAGGGACGCATTTCACCAGTACAACTTACTCAACCTTGACTAAGGGAGAAAGGTACTAGATGTATCGACTAGAAGTTATTCACTTATGTTTTTAAAAGCTCACTTTGGCTGTCACACAGAGAATAAATTGTATAGAAAAAGTATGAAATCAAGGAGACTGTTGAAAGTTAATAGCATAGTCCAGGTGAGAAATGATACTGAAATGGATTAGGATATAATTAAAACGACAGCATCCAATTAGGACACTTCAGAGTAAAATAAAATGCCCTTACCAGCCATGAACTAGAAATCCTGGGAGAATCAGGTAGTAAATGCACAGGTGAAAAGTCAAGAATATATTATAAAGATATCAACAGGATCTGATGATGGATTCAGTGTTGAATGTGAAAGAAAGAGGGGTGTTCAAGGATGATTACAGAATTTTACCTTAGAACGGAGGTAGGAAAGATGTAGAAAAAGAGTAAATTTGAGTAGGAGTAGGGAGTCAAAGTATGATACTGAAAAATGAAGTTTCAAATGAGTATTAAAAATACAAGTGGAAATGTTTAAGAAGCTGGGTATGCAACTCTATATAGGAAAATTGGGGATAGAGATTAAACAAAGAAGAAACAATGAAGTCTTGAGTGTACCTGTAGTACTTAAAGTCACAGGACTAGTCTTATACCATGGAAGTCTAGACAGAGAAAAGAGGAGGCCTATGGACTGAGGCTGAAAGATAAGTTTGATACTTCAAGAGGTCTGAGAAAATGTGGCAAGAAAATTTGGAAACGAATCAAGAATGAGAGGGTCTTTAAGAAGAACAAGTGAAGAAATTATTTCAATATAGAAAAAACAATCTATATATCAATGCCTGAAATGATGCCAGGTAAAGTAGCTACTGAGAGTTTACTACTGGTTTCGGAGATAGGTTAATTAGTGATCTTGACAAGAGCAATTTCAGCTAACTGTTAATAAATAAAGCTTGATAGGTTTAAAAAATGGAAAAATAAAGAATAGTGATAGCTGATTCAGACCGTTCTTTCAAAAATTTTTACTGTAATTTGGAACAAATAAATGAGATAAACTGAGGGTCCGGAGGATTTTTTTAAAGAAGTATGTATGCATTTATGTTAATAATAACAATCCCATAGAAAGAAAATCATGTTGATGTAGAGGAGGAGAAAGAACAACTGGAAAAGTGATGTCCCAAAGTTGGTGAGAGAGGATATTATCTAGTGTATACATAGACGGTTTGCCTCAGATACGAGCATTGCAATTCAACTGCTCTAGCAGAAGAGTAGGTAAAGTATTGAGTAGGAAGAAGAGCTGATAGGTTTAGGTCAAAATTCATTTCTGATTGATTTTAATTTCTCAAAAAGATGAGAACAAAGTCGACAACTTGAAAGTCATGAGGTAAGAAGGTGAAGAACTTTCAGAGACAGAAAGAAATTGAGAAACCATTTTACCAGTGCATACATGAGCAAACCAACTAAGGCAGAGTTCTCAATCTTAGATACATATTGGCATCACCTAGGAAACCTTTCCGTACTACCTACACCCATGTTGTGCCCCAGGACACTTAAATCAGATCTTTTGGGATTGAGTGCAGAGTGTGGTTATTAAAAGCTATCTATGATATTACTAATTGCAATTAAATTTGAGAACTATGAATTTAAAATGAGATAAAGCAGCATGGTTCTCCCCACCCCTCTGGAAGTTTCTCCTAGAAGCATTCGAATTTACATTTCTGATCCACAGGACCAACCATATCACTCTTTTTTATTTATTTATTTATTTATTTATTTGTGGGGGAGAGATTTTTACTATAGGGCGCTTGCGCTCGCCAGACAGAGAGAGACATAGAGACAAAAAGCGAGAAATCACCCCCTGGGGGAATGGTCACGCCGCAATCCCTTCTCCTCCATTCTCCTCTTGGGATCTTGGGCACGCACGCACACGTGCCCAGCGTGAGTTTTAAGCCACCGGGTCCAGGACGCAAACCGCGGTCGACTACATGGGAGTCCAGCGACATAGCCATTACGCTAACTGCTGGTTCCCCCATATCACTCTTAGTCCTCCTTCATTCTTCAATGAATTGCTATTGTCTAGCCCGTAGGGTCAAATATCTCTAGTATAGCACCCCAAATTCCTTATGGAGTAGCCTCAAACTACCCTTTTGAATTCACCTTATGCACAGTATTACAGAATTCTATTGCTCAGATAGAATGGGGTAACTTACTACCCCAACCTGCCACAAATCTTCATACCTCCTTGCATTCCATTCCCTTTGGGCACTCCACATACAGACCCAACTTCAATTATCTCAAAACTGAATATGCATCAGAATGATGTGGGGAAGCTTAAAGTACACAGTATAAAGCTCCACTCCAAGATCCGTGATATGGACCAGGGATTATCTATTATTAATAAATTTCCCACATGATTCTTATACAACCAAGGCTGAGTCCGAAACAACTGATGTAAATCTCTGTAACTACTGATCCCGTCAAAAGTTTGCTCATCATCCCTTCTCACTGAAATTCATTACTGTACTCCCATTTCTCATGACACTTAACAACTGTCATGTACCCTGTGTTTATTGTATGTGCCAAACACTACACTACAGGCTTTTATACATATAGGTCATTGAATTCTGACAGCACTATGAATCAGCATAGCTCAATTCTTGCTTCTGCCATAATCTTCATTGCTGTTTTGCCCCTGGGCCTAGCTGTGGGCATGTATCCAGCTTATAGAAATCTCCTGCTTCTTCACACTTAAGAGAACTGAGAATCTGGCAGCATAAGCAGGAAGTCAGAAAGATCAATAGCATTCAGGCTGTCTGGTGTTGTGGCTTGTTGCTGGATTCTTTACCTGCACATCGGCTCTTATTTCTGCTATGAATAACTCCACTGATTTACAACATTGACTTTAGCCTGACCCAGTGACTTTGGCTTCTGCAGAGGGAAACCTGCCAGACTGACAGTGCCTTCCTGTCAGTCACTAGCTCCATTTCCAATAGAGCACACCCGCAGGTTGTAAGTGTCCTTACAGTTGAGTACTGACCCACTGTGTGGAGCTTCGTACAGTGTTTTGTTGAGAGATCAGTGCATGTTTTACCAATTCCTTTCTTTGGGCATCAGCTCATAAGGGACTCTCTTAATTAGGTAACTTCAAACAGTGAATAAACCCTGCAGGTAAAATAGGTGGGGGAAAAAATGCAAGAAATACCCACTTTTAAAATCATATTGGGACAAGCAGTTGGCATAATGGCTATGTCACTGGACTCCCATGTAGCCGACCGAGGTTCGAATCCTGGACCTGGTGGCTTAAACTCATGCTGGGTGTGTGTATGTGCATGCCCAAGATCCTGAGAGGAGAATGGAGGAGAAGGGATTGCAGCGTGACCATCCTCCCGGGGGGTAATTTCTCGCTTTCTGTCTCTCTGTCTCTGTCTTTCTGGCGAGGACACACACCCTATAGCACAAAACCTCTCCAAAAAAAAAAATCATATTAACAGTTGATATTATCATTTGCCTGGATTCTTACTCTTTTGGGATTAAATGATAGCCTTACTATCACTTCCTAGCCAATAAAATTGATAATACTGTATAACTTACTGACAACACAGAAATTATTCTTTACATCACATCCTATATTTCCTTCATGGTTTTAATCATTTCAGACTTATTTCATGGAACATGATCTTTTTTCTGTCATTTTCTTAATTTTACTTCCTCTGTGACTATGATCCTTCCATAACTGCTTTTGTTGTCTCAACTGCTCTGTCTTGACTGCTTTCTGCTCTTCTAACTAAATGCTAATCCATTCTTCTCTTTGCCTCAGGAAAAAACACATGTCAACCCTAAACTTTCCTTTCTTCTTATTACTATAAAATATACATAAAACTTATGGGCAAAAAATTTTTAAAAGTCACATACAACCCAGAGAATCATTGCTAACAGTATGGTGTTTTTCTTTCTAGAATTTGGCATAGATAGATATAGTAATTATATTTATTATAAATTTAGGGTAATGCTACATACAATTTTTACTGCAATATAACAATATTTTAATATTAAAGTTTGAGCGCTCTTCATATTCTCAAAAAAATGAAACTTCTTTTTGGAGAGGTTTTTGCTACAGGGTGCATGCGCTCACCAGAAAGACAGAGACAGAGAGACAAAAAGCGAGAAATCACTTCCTCGGGGGGGGCGATGGCCACACCGCAATCCCTTCTTCTCCTTTCTCCTCTCGGGATCTTGGGCATGCATGCACACGCGCCCAGAGTGAGTTTAAGCCACCAGGTCCAGGACTCGAACCAAGGTCGCCTACATGGGAGTCCAGCGACATAGCCATTATGCCAACTGCTGGTCCCAAAAAGGAAACTCTTAACATTTGGAATAATAAATGGTTTTAAGTGATTACACTATCATACTAGACACTACCATGATTAATTTAATTATTTTCATACCATTAATTTTTTTTACAATTATTTTACTTAACATTATTTTTTTTAAATCTTTTTGGAGAGGTTTTTGCTACAGGACAGGTACACTCGCCAGACAGACAGAGAGAGACAGAGAGACAGAAAGCGAGAAATCACCACCCAGGGGGGATGGCCACGCCGCAATCCCTTCTACTCCATTCTCCTCTCAGGATCTTGGGCACGCATGCACACGTGCCCGGTGTGAGTTTAAGCCACCGGGTCCAGGACTCGAACTGTGGTCCACTACATGGGAGTCCAGCGACATAGCCATTATGCTAACTGCTGGCCCCAACATTATCATTTTTTTAAAGAACTATTTATTTATTCATTTTATTTTAATTTGACCAGCGAGATACACAGACAGAGAAAGAAAGAGGGAAAGTGAGATAGCAAGCTACCACGTCCAGGACTCAAACCATGGTTATTTATTTGTTTAGTTTTAACTTGACCAGAGAGGGTCAGAGAGAGAGAGAGAGAGATAGAAAGAAAGAAAGTAAGCCAGTAGATCCAGGATTTGAACCATGGTTTGCCATGTGGGAGTCCAGTGCCCTTAACCACTATGCCCCACCATTGAATGTTTCCACTGTTGCAAACAATACTTCAGTGAATAACCATATACAAATTGTAAAGTGTCATGGAATAAACATTTTTAACCTTAGATCTTTGACTTAGATCTAAGTTTTTCCAAATATATATTTCTAGAAGTAAAATATTATTGAATGAAAGGGCATAAATATTCTGTTCCTTTATTCATTCAACAAATATTTGTTTAATATATATTGTGTGCTAGACTTTATTATAAGCTCTGGAAGTATAGGAATGGACAAGATACAATACTCACCTATAAGGAGCATCAGTTTAGCAGGAGATGCAGTAACTGTACAATTGCACTAATCATTTTAAGTATTTAAATAATGGCAAGTAAGTACAGTAGAAGGTCCCTTAACCAACTTCTACTTAATCAACTCTATATAAGCTGATGTCCTCCTTTCCTCACCTTAGATTAATAGATTCCTCCAACATTATCTACTGTTGGTAGTTGACTATTTGTTTCTACTCATTAAATTGTATACTTACCAAGAATCAGTTGTATGTGTCCCAAACATGTGTATATATATATATACATATATATACACATGTTTATATATATAACATATATATACATGTTTATATATACAAATATATTATATATATGTTGTACTTATCATTATAATTATGTAATTAACAGTGATAAAAACTTATGTTATTTTAATATGAAATGCTTGGGTAAGACTCAACAAAGACAAGTAATGAAAAATTATGTTTATGAGGAGACAGATGTGAGCAAAAAGTTGTAGAATATTAGGGAAAATGATAACTGAAAAGATTCTGCACTCAGATTATTTTCCAAGGGTCTTAGATTCTTGAGTCCCAAACTGGAAGTTCAGATGATACATTTCGACTATCTGTTTATATGGGGAAGATGAGGCAAAAGATGCAGAGGATGCATTTCAAATAAAAGACCTTAGCCTTCCATAATAGTTGGATGAATTAACATATATTCTTGAAGGTTTGAAATTTCCCAATTTGGGGACCAGCAAACAGTTATGTTGCTGAACTCCCATATAGTTGACTGCAGTTTGTACCCCAGATCTGGCAGCTTAAAACTCATGCCAGAGAGGACCAGCAGTTGGTGTAATGGCCATGTCACTGGACTCCCAGGTAGTCAACCATGATTTGAGTCCCAGACCTGGCAGCTTAGAACTCACATCGAGCATGTGCACATGCATGCTCAGAATCCTGAGAGGAGAATGAGGAGAAGAGGTTGCAGTGTGACCATCCCCCCGGGTGGTGATTTCTCACTTTCTGTCTCTCTGTGTCTCATGTGACCTATAGCAAAAATCTCTCTCTAAAACAAAACAAAACAAAACTCTATTGAATTGGCTGGTTTAATCAAAGTTAAATTAAATTTAAGAAAAAACTCACATGGGCATGTGTGCATGCATGCCCAAAATCCCCAGAAGACAATGCAGGAGAAAGGATTGCAGTGTACACATCCTCTCTAGGGGGATGAGTTCTTGCTTTCTGTCTCTCTGTCTCTCTGGTGAGTACATGTGCCCCAGAGAGAAAAAAAGAAAAGAAAAGCAATTTCCCAATTTCATCCTTAAGCTGCCTTTTGTACTAAATAACCTCTGTTGATCCCAATAATATTAAATAAATAAACTATTACTCAAAAAAGTCAAAGTTCTAATACAATAGTACCAAACTGCTTCTTTGAAAGTTAGTACCAATTGTATTCTGCAAAGTAGTTCCTAAGTGCATTTTGACCATAAATTAGTATAACAGTTAGTACTCAAAACCTTCACCATTTTATACAAAGTGACACGCACACATGCCCAAGGAGATTTTTCTAGTCGCTGAGTCTGGGACTCAAACTACACAGTTGGTCATGTGGGATCTAGCACCTTTACCTCAATGTTAGCTGCTGGTCCCCTCTGCTAACCTTTTATGGATTCTCTATGAATCTATGAAAGTGTTAGTGGTGGGCTTTTTCTTCATTTGTTTGTAAAAGACTTTTAATGTTCTTAGACTATTACCTTGTTATCTATCATAATTTTTTGCATTTGTTATTTTTTATTATTTTTACATTACATTTAATCTCATATACTTTCACAGTGTGTAAAAAGTCTATTTATTCCACATAAATTTTCTTTGTGATTTTGATATTTTTAAGTTAACTTATTTATTTCTTCCATTTCAGAAAGACAGAAACCTCATTGTATGTGCAATGAAGTCTTGACACCACAATCCACTCCCAGCCAATGTTCTTAAGAAAGTTGGGACCAGAAGTTAGCGTAATGGCTATGTCGATGGACTCCCATGTAGTTGACCACGGTTTGAGTTCCGGACCTGGCTGCTTAAACTCACGCCGGGCACATGTGCGTGCGTGCCCAAGATCCCAGGAGGAGAATGGAGGAGAAGGGATTGCGACGTGGCCATCCCCCTGGGGGGGGTGACTTCTCACTTTCTGTCTTTCTGTCTCTCTCTGTCTTTCTGGCGAGCACACGCGCCCTATAGTGAAAACCTCTCATAAATAAATAAATAAATAAATAAATAAATAAATAAATAAATAAATAAATAAATAAATAAATAAATAAATAAATAAATAAATAAATAAATAAATAAATAAATAAATAAATAAATAAATAAATAAATAAATAAATAGCCCTATAGTGAAAACCTCTCATAAATAAATAAATAAATAAATAAATAAATAAATAAATAAATGAATGAATGAATGAATGAATGAAAGAAAGTCTCCTGACCCAAACTCATAACTTCCCATGGGGGTCAAGCTCTGGGAGCTTCACATTCTACCACTGCACCACTGTCCAGTCCCTTTGTGATTTCATTTGTGTTTTGTTTTTGATTTTTGACATAGGCTGCATTGGGGAGAGTCAAAGAGACAGAAAGAAAGTGAGAATTCCCCCACCCTGGGGCATGGCCTTTGCCATAATCCCTCCTCCTTCATTGTCCCCTCAGGATTTTAGGCATGTATGCACGTGCGCCTGGAGTGATTCTCAGCTCATCAGATCCAGGACTTGAAAAGTGCAGTTGGCCACATGGGATCCAGTGCTTAACCATCATACCATCTGCTGGACCCTTCTGTGATGTTTTAACTGACCAATGTTTCTGATTTTACATAATCACGTATATTACTTAGTATCTCTCATGTTTAAGCCTATTGCATTATATAACAGCCCATAAATTTGATGGCAATTTCAATCGATCGATTGAGATCAAGTTTACTTTAACTTTTTAAAATAAATTTAAATCGTTTTATTTTTCTCTTATTGCTATTTCTCTCAGTTTGTTTTTAAAAAAATAAGATTATGATTATTTTGTTTGTGGAAATCTTTTCATTTCCATGATTCCTGCTCCATTCTTTAACATCTCTCCTTACAAGGACAAAAATAAGTATCATTCTTTATTCACATAAAAACTCTTAACCTATGAATACCCTTACAGCCAAGTAAAGTACAAAATACTTGCAATATACAATTATTTTAGCAATCGTATTTAAATATGAGAGGCATGTGCTTGTTGTAGACAGCATGCATATAATAGGAAATCCATTAATGTTCTTTTAAATGAAACTAATTAGAATCTTTGAGTTCTCTGTAAACATATCACTTATATGTCTGGAATCACTATGTTTGAAATTTTGTGACTGAGTGCAAGAATTCATGCCTACTCCAATAATTACTAATTATTTATCAACTCTTAGCAGGACTTGGTGCTAATTGTTGAAGATAATACAGAAAAAGATATACACGGTTGTTGCATTCCTAATATATTCTAGTGAGAAAGAGAAATGGCAAACCAATCATAGCAATAAAAAAGAAATAGTTTTAATAAATATTACGAAGTACAAAGCACTACAAGAGCTTGTAATTAGAGTTATTTGCAGAAATTACTTTAGATATGAACACTGAAAGATGGAAAATAATTAGCCAGTAGAGTAGATAACACTTGTCTCTGTGATTCACAGAACTTGGAGAGAGCCCTGTGCTGCCATACCTGTTTTACAAGAACTTTGCTCTTACCCAGAGCTGATTAATGTACGCATGGACATTTGACCCAGGTGAGCTGTTTGGAGAGACTAAACCTAAACAAAGAGGAACAATGACTATCTGGTGGCGGAATAGACAGTAGAATAAGAAGACAGTCCATTCCTGTGGCTCTGTTTTCAGACACTAGAGGAAGGAAATTAGAGGAAGAGAAAGTTAAGTTTGTATCAGAGAAGCATGGAGACGAGAGACAAAAGGAATCCAGATAGAATTTAAGTTTTCGTTTCAATTGTTCCCAAGACCTGGATCACTTCTGCCTTTACTGTAGTTATATAAGATACTGTAGCATTCTTCCAAAAAATCCCCCTATTTCCAAAGCTAATTGAATATGATTTTTTGTAACTTTCACATATTAATTCACAAAACATATTAATTCACATAAGAAGGTAAAAAGGAGGAATCACATTCCAGACAGAGAAGACAACATGTATCAAGATTTAAAGCAGACAAGAGATGTTGACAATGGGGGTGGGTGGAGGAGGGAGGGGGGAAGTAAGAGATGAGACCAGTCAGGTCGGGAGAGCTGGGATCAAATGGAGCTTTACGTGCATGTACAAGATTTGAGATTTAAGCTAGGAGCAATTTCCACATTGGTCCTACTGCAGCAGAAAGCAAACACAAAAAGGCAATCCAATACTGAAAAATGCATTCTTCCAGGCATTTACTAACACTTCCAGCAAACATCTTTGAACAGTTATGACATGCTTTATGCTGCAGAAGTGTATTTGTAGTGAGACAGCAAGGGGAAGGTTAAACATTTGAATTTCCAGAAAATATCATTTAAATGTGTATTTTGTACACTATAAAGATGTACGTCAATTAAATGTAAACTTAAAAAGTGCAAAATAAAACTCCAAAAAATGCATTATCGATAACTTGGGAGTAATATCACATTTGTGCAGATTATAATGGAAAACTCTAGAGCAGTGATTTTTAGCTGGGAAAACTCTCCATCTGGGGATATCTATCCATATCTAAATTTAATTTCTGTAGTCATAACTGGGACGGGGGCTGCTAGCATATAACAGGTTGAAACCAGGGATGCTACTAAAACCCTACAATGCACAAGACAGGCCCCATGACAAAGTCATCTGGCTCCGAATAGCAACAGTGCTAAACTGTAGAAACCTTGCCTTAAAGAAAGCAAGGTGATGGGACCAGCAGTTAGAATAATGGCTATGTCTCTGGACTCCCATGTAGTCAACCGCGGTTCGTGTCCCAGACCCGGTGGCTTAAAACTCACACCAGGTGCGTGTGTGTGTGTGCCCAAGATCCCAGGAGGAGAATGGAGGAGAAGGGATTGTGGCGTGGCCATCCCCCCTGGGGGTTTCTCGCTTTCTGTCTCTCTGTCTCTCTCTGTCTGTCAGGAGATCACCTGCGCCCTATAGCAAAAACCTCTCCAAAAAAAAAAGAAAAAAGAAAAGAAAGCAACGTGAGAGACTCGCAGTTGGTGTAATGGCTATGTCGCTGGACTCCCACATAGTTGACCATGGTTCAGGTCTTGGACCCGGTGGTTTAAACTCACGCCGGGCGCGTGTGCGTGCATGCCCAAGATCCCGAGAGGAGAATGGAGGAGAACGAATTGCAGCATGGCCATCCCCCCTCAGGGGGTGATTTCTGGCAAGCGCATGCACCCTATAGCCAAAAAAGGGGGGAAAAAAAGAAAGCAAGGTGAAGGGCCAACAGATGGCATAGTGATTATGTTGCTGGACTCCTACAGTGGAGTCAAGTACAGTTCAAGTCCCAGACCCAGTGGCTTGAAACTCTTGCCAGGTGTGTGTGCGTGCATGCCCAGATCCCAGGAGAAGAACAGATTGCAGCATGTCCATCTCTTCTGGGGGGTAGTTACTTACTTTCCCTCTCATTGTCTCTGGCTCTGTTTCTGTCTCTCTATATCTCTGGCAAGCACACATACCCTAAGGTAAAAACCTCTAAAAAAAAAGTGATACCAAGGCTACTAGACATAAATAGAAAGAAGTCAAAGAGTAAACACTTCTATTAGACTTGTGCTCCCAGATGTTGAAATCTAGCTAAGTCTCTGAGGTACTGAAGCAGACCATCTTTTGCCCTCCAGGAACTTCCAGTCTAGTGGGATTGACAGGCAAAGAAGATCTTACTAGAGCAACACTGTAGTAGCTGAGATGAGAATATCTTCCCACAGGGGAACAATGAAGGCGTATCTAACCCAGTCTAAGGGAATCAAGGACTACCTTTCCACTGGACCAATATGTTAGCTGTTACCCAAGAATATATGAGAGAAAGGTCAAAAATCATTATCAAAAGAATACAAAGAAATCAGCCCGTTTAGACGGGCACACACATGGAGAGATTTTAGGCACAAGGAGTTCTTTGTGGAAAGATCTGGAGACAAGAGAGTGCATGAAACCTTGCATCTATTGCTACTTGGAGCCAGATGACTTTGTTGAGGGGTCTGTCCTGTGCATTGTAGGGTTTTAGTAGCATCTCTGGTTTCAATCTATTACATGCCAGCAGCCCCCAGCCCAGTTGTGACCACCAAAAATTTATTTAGATATGGCTAAATATCTCAGGATGAGGAGTCCCCCTAGTTGAGAATCACAGCTCTAGGATTCTTCATTATAATCTGTACAAATGATATATTACTTCTAAGTTTTTGAAATATTTTTGGTTTTTTTTTATTTTGCACCTTTTATATTTACCTGTAATTGCTGTACATCTTTACAGTGTACCAAACACATGTTGTAAATGACAGAAAATGAAAAGCCCACAGGGCTCAGCTTCCCAAGACGAAGCAGTGAACAGAAATGAGCAGGGCAAGAGAATGCTGGGTAAGTAAGTCCTTACTGTCCTTCAAGGAGGTAAAAATGCAAAACTTAATACAATACTGCAGCAGTCAACAGAGCACAGAGTTGTGACTTGGTGTATTGTGAAGTGAGAAACAGTGGCATTTTTAGGTTAATTCTGACTTAATATGCTTCAAGTCTATTTTTATATATGTGCCTGAAGTGCCTCAGTTCTGTATTTCAATGTGCCTGGGTATTTATATTGAGAGTGTGATAAATCAGTGATAATGTTATTTGGCATGTTTCACATCCACTCAGTTTGACTGACACAAGGAATCAACTTAGTATATTTTAAATCTTCTCAAGCTTACTTTTGTTACGTGGTTGCTCATATATTAAATATCCACCTCCATAGTTCCTTGACAAGCCTTTCTTTAATTTTATATACATGTTAATTTTCAATGGCACACCCTTCCACCAAAGAGCAGATGATAAATGGCACAGATTTAGGAATAGAAGTCTGAACCAAGGGATTGGTGAGAGATCAGAACAAAGGAGCCAGCCTAAGCTCTTGGGGCCAGAGCAGGACAATTGGATGACCAGTTTCTAAGATAACTCTCAACATAATTTGGAAACATGTCAGGCTTCCTTCTTTTCTTTAAACGTTTTTTTATGCTTTTAAATATTCAAGATCTCAGGGCCAGCAGATGGTGTGGTGGATAAGGGTGCTGGATTCCCACATGGCCAACCATGGTTCAAGTCCTGGACCTGGTGGCTTACTTTCTCACTTT
>NW_006209847.1:60931-77879 GCF_000334495.1 Tupaia belangeri chinensis | reverse complement strand
CTCTCTCTCTCTCTCTCTCTCTCTCTCTCTCTCTCTCTCTCTCTCTCTCTCTCTCTCTCTCGTCAAGTAAAGAAAAATAACAATAAAAAATGGAAATAAATAAATAATTCTTTAAAAAAATATATAAAAAAGTAATTACTTTAAATAAATATTCAAGATCTCTAGTTACATCTCTAGAAAACAACAAATTTTTAGTGTAAAAAAGAAAAAAAAATCAATGACCTGTTTCTTTTCAGAGGATTTTCATTAAGTATCTCTTCTGAGAATATCATACTAAGACAGTGGAAAGTGAGGATGTCAGTAGACAGGTGGGCATATGGAGAACCAGCAACAGGGTCATAGGAGTGATTGAGAATACCAGTTAGGTCAAGGCCAACAGAGAGAAGTCAGAAATTATGAGGTAGCGGAAATCAAGGCAAGCTAGGTCAACCATCAGCATAGAAGAGTTGAGATCTCAGTTATAAAAGAAACCTTACACTAGCACAAAGCCTGTTCAAATCAATTCAACAAGGACTGATGGCCTCCTTAATTGGCACAGGGCACCACACATACCCATGTTGCTCACTGCAGCATGTGGCAACACTAGTGGGAGCCCAGGAAACAATCTGCCGTACTAGCCAAGTGAGTCACAGAGTAGACATGGCTCTTGAGCACTGGATCTGCCGTGGACAGTGCACAGTTGAAGAGAGAGCAGACTGGCAGGACAGCTGTACCATGCAAGGTTATCAATTCTCTCCCTTTATTCGGATGTCAAATAAAACAAAATAGGACTTCTTTCCCCCACAAAAGGTATTTAGAAAGAACCTGTCTCAAATCAATACATTTCTTAAGAATGAGGCTGATTCAAACAGTAGAAAGGTAGAAAGTCAGAAGACCAACTTCTTGATAAATAGAATACCTCAAATTGGCCAAGAAAGGAGAAAGGTATTAGGCCAAATAGACAATAGATAAATCAAGCCATGGTTGAGTTTCTTTTCCCTTGACTTAAAGACTGCTCAGTGCCAGATTAACTTCAGTGTAAAAACGTAGCAGGAAATTTTAATATTTTAATGATACTGCTTTCATAATCAAGAATTTTTTGTTTTTATGTTTTGCTTTTGCTCATAATTCAAAGGTAGACAGAAAGTAGTCACACATGGCCAGCTGCAGAGTCACAGTGATTTTTAAAAGTCCTCCATGCTGAAACCGTGTGGGAAGGTCCCAGATTTCCGTCCTGAGGTCTCCCGTATGTGTGTCAGGTACATGTGTGTGCACCTGTGATCATGACTGACTGAGGCTGGAAGTGGATTGTGGCATAAGGAACCTATCGGGGTGTCTCCCTTTGTCTCTCTCCTCTCTCTGTCTCCCTTTATCTCTATCATTCTCATGGAAGAAATTTTTAAAAACTTCAAAAAGAAAAGAGCTATACTTTCTAGAATATGAAACTTCTCAGCCACATATGTAAATTCACTATGCACATAGAGATAAAAGAGAAAAGGGGGAAAGAAGAAAACAAAAACATGACCTAGTTTTCTCAAAGAGTATTTCTCATATAGAAGGTACTCTTTATTTTGGGGAGGTTAAATGGCTACTATCAAGTGCAACTAGGTGCCTTCATTCTGAAGGCAGATGCTATTTCAGAAAAGCCTGTTCTTCATTTTTTTCTTTAAATTGAACTCTGTTGTTCTTGAAAATGTCAGGTACAAATCCTCTGAAATGTCAGACATTTTCCATTTCCAAAAAATGGATCTCATAAATCTGTATGAGAAATAAGAGATCAAATCAAGAACATGAGTTTATTCAGGTTTGCAAGATTTTTATAATAAGCCCACTTAATTCACATGTTGGGATCAGCAGATGGCATAATGGTAACGTCACTGAACTCCATGTAGCAACTGCGGTTCAAGTCCTAAACCCAGTAGCTTAAAACTCACACTGAGTGCATGTGCATGTGTACCCAATATCTTTTTTTTTTTTTTTTTTTGGTGAGGTTTTTGCCATAGGACGCGTGCGCTCTCCAGACAGACAGAGAGAGACAGAGAGACAGAAAGCGAGAAATCAGCCCCCGGGGGGATGGTCACGCCACAATCCCTTCTCCTCTATTCTCCTCTCAGGATCTTGGGCACGCACGCACATGCGCCCAGCATGAGTTTTAAGCCACCGGGTCCAGGACAGGACCCGCGGTCGACTACATGGGAGTCCAGCAACATAGCCATTACGCTAACTGCTGGTCCCCTGTACCCAAAATCTTGAGAGGAAAATGGAGGAAAAGGAACTGTGGTGTGCCCAGCCCTCTTGGGGATAGATTTAACACTTTTTATCTTTCTGTCTTTCTTTGTCTCTCTGGTGAACATACGTACTCTATAGCAAAAACCTCTCTTAAAAAGAGTTCAAGTCCTGGGATGAGCAGTTAGCGTAATGGCTATGTTGCTGAACTCCCATGTAGTCGACCGCTGTTCGAGTCTTGGACCCGGTGGCTTAAACTCATGCTGGGCACGTGTGTGTGTGTACCCAAGATCCCGAGAGGAGAATGGAAGAGAAGGGATTGTGGCATGACCATCCCCCCTGGGGGGTGATTTCTCACTCTCTCTCTGTCTCTCTCTGTCTTTCTGGTGAGCGCATGCGCCCTATCGCACAAACCTCTCCAAAATAAATAAATAAATAAAGAGTTCCAGTCCTACACCCAGCAGCTTAAAACTCATGGCAGGCACATGTGCATGCATCCCCAAAATCCTGAGAGGAGAATGGAGGAGAAGAGAATGCAGTCTGATCATCCCCTCTGGGGCGTGATTTCTAGCTGTCTCTCGTTCTCTCCAAAAAGCACACACCCTATAGCAAAAACATACATATTAGATATGTGTGTGTGTGTATATATATATATATATAGTAGATATGTGTGTGTGTGTGTGTGTATAATTTTTGTGTCAAAGTCCAATGGACTCAGTAAAATACTTCCTAGAAATCATGCTAAAACATTCTAGTTCAGGAAAATTCAAATGGTACCCAATCTTTTAAAATTATCAAAGCATGAGGAGTTCTAAATATACTTTGATCATTTAATTTAATCAGAAATAAAAATTATAAAGCAGTTGCCACCGACTGAAACACCGGGGCAAAAGTAAACAACTACTCAAGTGCTGTGAAGCATGCATACTTTCTCTTTGAAATGCCCTTCACAAGTCATATTTAAGCATAAGCCACAGTTACTTAGTAGGGCAATCAAATCCTCTCTCTGAGGGATGTTCACTTAACACTGAAATACATGGACCTCAGATCCAGTGTGTGGTTGCCACTGATGTAGTAAAAAACTTGAGAGCAGACGTGTGGCCATATTCATAGAGAAGCAGAGCTGGTCCACAGAGACCAGAAGGAAACAGACTTGCAGAGAAACGTTGAGATGAATCACCATGTGGAGAGAGAGGCTTAGGAAATGGCTACCTTGGGTCTCAGAATATGTTCAGTGGGCCTTTAGGCAGGGGAACTGCGAAATACTGCAGCAGAAATTTACCTCACTAAAGGCACAAAGGGAGGAAGAGGGCAATCATGAAAGGTTATTTTGGATAGTTCTTTCTGTATAAAACTAGAGATCTGAGACCCCTGAGTCAGATAAAAGAATTATTTCCGTGTTTACTGAATTACTTGCAGCACTCTGTTCTTTAAACAGTTGGTGGACTGTTTGGGAAGCAGTGGGACTCTAGATATTGGAAAAATTATATTTAGGAGAAACTGAATAAAATGAGGCTGACCAAAGCAAAAAACAGAACAGAAAAATGTTGGAACTTTCTATTCACCATTTAATTCTGTTTTATTGTTTTGTGTATCCCATACTGGGAGTACTCTGTAATACACAGATGTAAGTCCTCAAAGGACCATAAAGGGGAAAGACTCTTTTGGGCGATTAATGGAAGGAGTTAAAGATGCTAAATTTGAAGGAAAAAAGGTCTAACATGCCTGGAAATATTTAAAGGTCACACACACACACCAGAAAAATAATCATGTGATACTTTGCTATTCATTTTCAATTGATTGAAGTTGTGTACCAGATGCTATTATTTCAAAGTTTGGTAGTAGACAAATACACAAATATGTAAAAAAAAAATAAAGTTATAAATATATAAAGATGTGAGACACAATTTTCAAACAATTTGACCATTCGGCAAAAATGTAGTAGGTGAACTTGAAAAGTAACAAGTTTTGGTAATACATTATACCAAAGACTGGTGAGGAGTATTGTAGAAGAGAGTCATGATTGATTAAGGCTTAGAATATATGACCTTCAGGTGTTATTTTAAATCTTGAAACTCTGGTCAAAACAGTTATGTGGGAAGAGGAAATGCTCAGTGTTATAAAAATAATACACATCTGGCCTATAAGTAGTTTTTAAAATGTTTAATAATTTATGCAGAAATATAGATTATTGGAACAAGTACTACTTTAAAAGGTGAAAGTTTTATGAACTTCTATTTCTTATTTAATCATTTCTGCCCTAGACAGCCAAACAAGATCTAATGAGAACTTCACTTTAAACTGTTTCTACATTTTAGTGGATGAAGAAATATTTCAGCCTTGAGTTTAAGACTTTGACACTGAGTGGCAAACCTCTTTACTTAGAAAATGATTCATATCTTTCTAAGTGGTTCCCTGAAAAATATTTCCAGGCATTTTCAGCAAGACTGAAATTTGGTCAAGTATACTTTCAGTATTTCAGTATTCAGTACTAAATCTTTTATATGGAGTCATTTATTTGTCAAAATATAAAGAAATGCAAAATTTTTGTTCCAACAGTACACAAGACAGCCACATTTTCTACATATTTTCAAATGGTTATTATTTCTTTGAGATACAGAAATTTACATAACTAAGATCAAAGTTTTCATTTTTTTTAGGTTAAAATGCATTGTTATTACAGGAACTGTATTTTAAAGCCCATTATAGCCAGAGATTTCCATTATGATCTAATTTGAAATGAAAGTAAACAGAAATCATAATTTTGTTCTGCTAAAATAGGAAGTCACTATGCTTCAATAAAATATTACACATTTACACAGAGAGTCAGAGTTACAAGAGAAGCAACAAATTGCCTAAAAAGCACAACTTATGAGCAGTTATCAGCCATGTGAGAATTCATTATTAGTTCATAGGAAATCATCTTTGTGAGAGATCACTGGCTATTTTCTATCCCTAAATAGTGTATTGTTGCTTGCCTTTAAACCATTCCACATAGCAATTTCATCTGGTAGTATCATAAAATTTAAAAGTATACACATGTTCCATGTTTACTGTGTTAATGTAAAACATACAATCTAAAATTAGAAAAAAAATTCATTGTGCAGAGTTAGCTACAGAACAACGTATAGGTCACAAGAAATAAAACATGGTAAAATGGCTTGCTCGACATAGTGGATTCCTAGGGGGAAAGGTAACAAAGAATAAACAAAGATATTTCAAAGAGAGAAGAAAGTTAAATGATAAACTCTGTCAAGTTTCCAAGGCAATTAGTTGAGTTGATGTATAACTCTCTAGTGCCTGAGAAAGCATCAGGCTAATTATGTCCATAGTATTTGTATAATTGTCAAAAAATATATAAATTTCTTTATTATGACACAGGCCATTCAGTGAGACTACTGAAAGTTAAAGCATTCTTAATAGTTTTAACTTAGTTCCCTTATATTTCAATGTACTCAATCAGAGACATAGTTTCTTAAAAAGTGGGAAGCATATGGACACTCCAAATATACCTAAGGGTTTGGTTACTTCCCAGATTATGGTCCCCAATGTCCCAGTCCCAAGGCTTTTCATTGCCTTGTGACAGGAAAAGTGACACAAAGATAATGAAATATTGCATCTTAGAACACTGTGGCTCCATGGTCAGACATTGATCTATTAATAAGAATAAGAACTTGAGTTTCATGCTAACATGGCATTAGGTTTTGATGTAGGTTCAGATTCTAGACATTAAAAAAATCCCCTAGAGGAATATGATAGATCAATATTCTTCCGGGATGATTATCCATTCTCCAAAGAGAGTATCTCAGCCTTTGGTTTTATAGCCACATATTTTAAAGTTCTTCAGTGTGTCCAGAGGTATAAGCAATCATTTGATAACTAAAATCTAAGGCACTATCTCACTATCATTCATATAAACTTCCCCCAAAATAAAATTCTGCAAGAAAACAGAAAGTACAATTTAGCATATGGGAAAAGTCCTAAAAATTCCTATTGATAGACTAGATAAATGATTACCTAATTCTGTTTTATAAAAACATAATTCCTTCACTAACACTACAAGGGAATAGTTCTGTTTAAGTAGCCTCAGGATTTATTATCTAAAATAAGCTTTTGTTCTGCTTTGTATCATGGTACTTAAAGTGCTATATGTCTCTATCTTGAAATAAATATCATATTTAGAGTCCAAATTGGGAGTTCAGACCGATTTTGAAACATGAACCTTTTTAGTTAAACAACAAAAGTCACTCTTGAAAAATGGTGATTCTAGGACTGATCAATAGTAATATCCTAGAGCATCTTCATAAGTACTGTTGCTGTATGTCTGGTATACCAGATGGATAGATTTTTTTATGTTTATTAATGCATTAAAAAGATTATTGTAGTGACTGGACAACCCATATTTCTCAGCATACTTTCTTATTAAGATGATTTCTTATTAAAATGATGGGCTCAATTTTCTTTTTGGGGAAAAAACAAGTATACATCTCTACTTCCAATAGTATTTTCTAAATGACTAGATTCAGGTTTAAAAATAACTGTGAAAGATGAGTAGCAATTATTCTGATACTTCTACCAATGTGCAATGGCATTTTCATTACTAAGGCATTTTTTTTTAAGTTTAAAACTTTTTTAAGAATTCTGTACTTTGATAAAAACGCAATCCCAAAACAGATTCAAGAAGGAAAACCATAAAGGATAATTACTTTGAAATGCTTTCACACTGTAAGAATTAACTTGATGAAGGCTGTTGTCTTTGTTTATATGACTTGAGCATTAAAATAAAAATTTTAGATTAAATGAGAACTCTAAGCGCAACTTAAAGCAACTACCTGAGGCTGTCAGGAGGTTAAAGGGTGCTAGACTTCCACATGGTCAACTGTGGTTTGAGTCCTGGACTTGGCAACTTGCTTTCTCACTTTCCCTCCCTCTCTCTCTCACTCAGTACCTCTCTGGTCAAATGAAAACAAACAAGCAAACAAATAAATAAATAAAAATAAAGTTAAATAAAATAATTCTTTTAAAAAACAAAACCCACCTACCCAAAGATATCGCTGAAAATGATAGTCACATTTGGGTAATAGTATTTATTTTCTTCCATTAAAAAAAAAAAAGAAATCTCAACAAGTATAAACTTAGTTTGGTAAAAGTTCTACAATTTCAAAATCCAAACTGTTACTCCAGAAAAAGAGAATACTCTAGTCCATCTCCCAAGTGTAATTCATCAAACAAGTTATTTTGTAATCATAGCTTACATTTATGCTCTCTTCCATACCTCCCACACAAACTTCTCATTACTTAGCTGCCTTCCAACTACCTGCACTTTCCCTCCTACAGAAGTCCTGTACTCACCCATTACACACCAGCCATCTCTTACTGTCATTGACCTCTGTAGGTTGATGCATGTTTATGTACTTTGCAGCAATTATATATTTTTTCAATATTAAGATCAACTATTCACTATCATTTTTTCTGCCATTAATACTATATATATATGAGGATGTGGCTTTGTCCCTCTCTAAATAGGTAGGATTTTACTAAATACTAATCATAGCCCACTTTAATTACATAGATGTGTTTTTTCTAGTTGAGTTCCTGGGAACACAATGATCTATTCATTTTGATGGCCTTGGTGCATAGGTTGCAATCTAACACATAACAGATGTTCGATATGTATTTGTTGAATAAATAAATGATAAATAAATCATTAGAAAATACACATTTAGAAGGATAAAAAAATAAGAACTTAATTTTACTCCTGAAAGTTGATTGTCTTCAATATCTGATATGTATAAACTACATTAAGAAATCCACTATATATAAGATGAAGATTATTAAGAACTTAATTTTACTCCTGAAAGTTGATTGTCTTCAATATCTGATATGTATAAACTACATTAAGAAACCCACTGTATATAAAATGAAGATTAATATAAGTTAAGGTATAATTATTTGCATGCCAACATGATAGACCCAAAAAGAGTGAATTTCTCTCAATTAAAATAAACTCTATTATAAAAGTTTGTCTGAAACAAATTTAGGGGACATATAACTTTTTTAAAGAGTACTTTACCTATTTTTGACCCAAAAGTCTGTAGGGAATGGGCATTCAAGAAGAATACTAGCCACACTATTTATTAACAGTATTAGAAGAGCATGGCTTTGGTGGGAAACCACAGTAAGGGTGATTTACTTAAGCAACAAAAGTTTTGAGATAGGACATTCATAAAGTTAGAAAATAGCACAAGAGACAGGCCAGCCCCATAGCATAGTGGTTAAGGGAGCCAGATTCCACATGTCAGATGATGGTTCAAGTCCTGATTCCAGTGACTTGAAAAACATACTAAGCACATGTTTGTGCATGCCCATAATTCTGATAAGATGGAGAAATGGAGGAGAAAGGATTGTGGCATGACCATGCTCCATTGGGGCATATTCTCTTTCTCTTTCTCTTACCCATGCACCCTCTGATAATAAAAAGGAAGAAAGAGAAAGAAATAAGGAAGGAAAAGAAAGAGAAAGAAATAAGGAAGCAAAAGAAAGAGAAAGAAAAGGAGAAAGGAAGGAAGGAAGGAAGGAAGGAAGGAAGGAAGGAAGGAAGGAAGGAAGGAAAGAAATAAAGAAAATAAAAGAAGAAAAGAAGGGGGCTGGCATGTGGTGCAGTGGTTAAGGGTGCTGGACTCCCACATGGCCAACTATGATTCAAGTCCTGAACCTGGTGGCATGCTTTCTCACTTTTCCTCTCTTTCTCTGATTAAACTGGAAAATAATAATAATAAATAAAGTTAAATAAAATAATTTTTAAAAAATAAAGAAAAAGAAGAACACAGGGGACCACATGGTGGCACAACAGTAAAATATTTACCTCTGCGAGACTGACCCACACGAAGCCCTCTGGGTTCATATCCCAGTGACCTGCCTGAGTACATTAGGCAAGGATGTGTCCATGAATAGGGCTGGTTAAGGTTGTACGTGGTTTGTAGCATGTGGACCTTGCTGGAGGTGATGTCTCTTTGTCTCTCTCTCTCTCTCTCTCTCATGAAGGAAATAAACATACTTTAAAAAAAGAAAAGAAAAAGAAAAGAATGCATAGGCTATAATTACTGTATAAATAAACCAGTAATATGTTAAAATGGCAGGCCAATATGTTTTATCCTTGAATTCTCTATTAGAGGGATTTTATAGTTTGCATTTATCCTCCCCAAATTCATGTATTGAGGTTTAGTTGTGACTGGTGTAAGAAAGAATCTTAATCAGACTATGGTGTTGAAAAGTGGGGCATTTGGGAGGATATCAGGATTGAAGTCATCAGGGTGAGGCCAGTGTGATTTGACTCCTGATGGATTTGTAAGTAGAAAGAATTAAATGATTGAAAACACATGTACATAGGCAGCCGGCTCTCCTGTTCTCCACCATGTTATGAAACACCAGATGTGGCCCCTGGACTTTGAACTTCCAGACCATGAGATGACTAAAACTCTGTTTTCTTAATAACCTAGGTTCAAGTATTTTCTGTTATTTGCAACAAAACAGACTAGATCAGTGAAGTTGTCACTTTTATCTATACATGATTTTCATTTCTCTCTATGTACTCCAATGCAATTTGTTTCAAATCAGAAAAATAAAATTGGTTGATTGATTTTCTTTACATTATCCTTCCAGTGAGCTAGTTATAATTTGAAAATACATTACAAAACAGCTTGATTATTTTTCTACTACCAGATAACACTGAATATCTCCCAAATACTTCCACAGGTACATATTTGCAAAAGCAGATGAACTTCATGTGTGGACAGGGAATTAAGAAGATGGTTATAACATGTATTAAATCATATTTCAGGAGAGCAAAAAAACAATGTTCACAATAAGATCATAACTTTATTTTATTTCCCAAGAAATAACTTTCAGTACTATCAATATTTATAAAAGTACTATCAATAAAATTATAGTCCTGACTAGAGAGAGAGCCGGGGCAGGAGGATTGCAACACACAAGATCTTGTCAAATACACTTATTCTCTTGTATATCTCTCATTTAAAGAAATAAATAAATAAGCATCTGATATAAATAAATATGAGGAAGAAACTACAGTGAAATAAAATGTTATAATCCAAATAAATAATGCATTCATATGAAATAATACTAGAAATAATAAGAATTACTTCATTTGTCTTAACTTTAAATATTAACAATTCTAATACTTTCTCTCAATATAATCTAAGCTTAAAGAAAAACTAACTCCTAAAATAAGAAAAAATATATAGAGAAAAATATTTCTTAAGTGTTATTTTAAATAGTTCTTAAGAGCTGGCATTATACTTAATACTGGAACACTAAAATTATCAATATTAAAATAAGAAAAATCAAGGATGCCTACCACTACCATACATTTCTCAAATTTTTTGTAACATATCTACTATGTATATATATATACACATATCTACTATATATATTTTGCTATAGGGTGTGTGTGCTTTTTGGAGAGACAGAGAAACAGAAAGCAAGAAATCACCCCCCAGAGGGGATGATCAGGCTGCATTCTCTTCTCCTCCATTCTCCTCTCAGGATTTTAGGGAGGCATGCACATGTGCCAGCCATGAGTTTTAAGCTGCTGGGTCCAGGACTTGAACTCTTTATTTTTTTTTTTTTTGGAGAGGTTTTTGCTATAGGGCACGTGCGCTCACCAGAAATACAGAGAGAGACAGAAAGCGAAAAATCACCCCACAGGGGGATGGCCATGCCACAATCCCTTCTCTTTCATTCTCCTCTTGGGATCTTGGGCACACACACACACACACCCAGCGTGAGTTTAAACCACCGGGTCCTGGACTCGAACCAGAGTCGACTACATGGAAGTTCTGCACCATAGCCATTATGCTAACTGCTGATCCCTAATGTCTATTCAGTGTTTTGAAATATTAAATCTAAAGTTTATATTTAGAGTATTTAAATCAACAGACTACAGTTCATATCATAATTTTATTTATTTTGGATACTTCAAAATAGGAAATGCCAAGCATGAAAGACGCAGATCTACTATAATAGAGTTTGGAGTTAAGGGAGAAAGCTAAGCAGTAACAAATACACAAATAATTAATTACTTCCAATCGTGGTAAGTGTTGTAAAGGGTGCAAGGTGCCATGTGACTATGTAATAGGAAAACTAACCAATAAAGATAAGAACAGCTTTCTGGGAGAGATAATAAGCATCATTGATAGCTTGTAGTAACAGACATATAAATTAGTAAACAAATAATTTTTTCACAAAAAGCATGCAGAAGGAAAGACATCATAAAGGGGCACGGTGCTTTCTGAAACTGCAAAACAGAGTACAGCTGGATAATTATGAACAAGAGAAAGATTCCAAAAGAAGAAGCTTTGTCTACCATGCTGCAAGTTTCAAATTTTATCTGAGGATTTTGAACAAAGATCTAAAACAATTAAATACTTATTTTTGTTCATTTGTTTCAGAGAGTTTTGCTACAGGACATACATGCTCACTGGAGCTAGAGAGAGACAGAAAGAGAGAAATCATCCCCAGAGAAGATGGCCATGCCACAATCCCTTCTCCTCCACTCTCCTCTCAGGATTTAGGGCATGCAGGCACACATACCTGGCACGAATTTTAAGCTGTTGGGTCGAGGACTCGAACTATGGTCAACTACATGGGAGTTTAGCAACATAACCATTACACCATCTGCTAATCCCCAATACTTATTTTTAAAAGCTCACAGGGCAAGTAGTTGGCATGATGATTAGAATGCTGAACTCCTAATATAAATAAACATGAACCATGGAGAGTCACAGTTCAAGTTCCAGACATGGCAGCTTGCCTTCTCACTTTTTCTTTTTCTCTCAGTCTCTCTCTGGTGAGTGCACATATCCTATAGCAAATTTTAAAATAATAAGAAATAAAATTAAATAAATAATTATTTATTAAAAAGGAAACAATTCACTTTAACAACTGTGTGGAAAATGGATTTTCATTCAGAAATTTTTGAATGAGAAGACGGTTATAATTATTCCAAGAAGATAAATGCCATGGAAATAGAAAAGAGTGATCAGTTTAGAAAAATAATTAGGAATTAAAAATAATTGATTTTATAATTGACTAGGTATGGGTGGAAATGAAAAGAAAGTTTGTCAAGAAAGAACCCAAAGATTCTGGGTTGAGCGACTTGGAACAGAAGCAAGAATGTGCTGTAGAATGGGAGCATGAATATTAAGAATGCTTTCTGAACCCAAAGTCCAAGAGAATGGAGGAAAAATCATTGATTTTAACCAACCCCTCCCCCCAGGATGATTTCTCACTTTCTCCCTCTCTCTATCTCTCTCTGGGGAGCATTTGTGCTCTATAGCAAAACTGGGAGAGAAAAACAAACAAACAAAAACTCCTTTCTGAGCCTTCAGAACTAAATAGCATCTCTGAGAGCTTGAACAGAATATCTGAAGGGTAACGGCTACTTCCTTAACTTATGAGCAGCAGGATCCACAAAAAGGTAAGACAGTTTGGATACTTATAAAAAAGGCCTAACAAGTCCAAAATTAAATGCATATATGCAGTGCCTATCAAAGTATCTCCCACAAACACTAAGAAAAAAAAATCAGAGAGGGAAATAATATAGTTGTTTTTTGTTTCTTTGTTTGTTTGTTTTATGGAACTAGCGACAGGTTAAATATCTAGCTACATTCTGAGAACAAATGTTAACATGATTCGTTGAGAAGGGAAAATTCAAGACTACCTACTCAGTTGGGGACAAATAATAGGAATAGATAGGAAAACAGGAAGAAAAAAAATAAGGACTGTAGGCAAATAATTTTTAATTTAGAAGATACAGTAAAATAATATCTAAAATTAATATCACTTAAATTATAAGAATGGCTGCGAGAAAGGGGGACATTGGTCACAGGATACAAACCTTTAGCTAAAAGATGAATAAGTACTGGAGACCTAATATATAGCATGGTGATTATTGGTAATAACAATGTATTACATACCTGAGATACGCTAAAAGTTAAATCTCAAATGTTCTCACTACGTGGAAACTCTATGAGGTGACGGTGAAGGATATGTTAATTATATATATATAAATGGCTACTAAATATATGCAACTTTTGACACTCAGATCTTAATAAAGCTGGAAAAAATTAAAAGTATACTACAAGACTTAGAAGTAAAATTTATGGGGACCAGCAATTGGCATAATGGCTATGTCACTGGACTCCCATGTAGTCTACCACGGTTCGAGTTCCAGATCCAGTTGCTTACACTCATGCCAGGTGCGTGTGCGTGCGTGCCCAAGATCCCGAGAGGAGAATGGAGGAGAAGGGATTGTGGTGTGGCCATGCCCCCTGGGGGGTGTGAGTTCTCACTTTCTGTCTCTCTGTCTCTCTCTATCTTTCTGGCGAGTGCACGCCCCCATAGCAAAAAAAAGAAAAAAAAAAAAAAACCTCCAAAAAAAAAAAAAAAAAAAAAAGACTGCCCAAAAAGAAAGAAAATGTATGAACTTTGTGCTTTGTACTTCTTTTTGGACAGTCTTTTTTTTTTTAGAACTGACTTATCAGACTCAGGAAAGGAGAATCTCTAGACTGGTAGCATAGACTCATCAAAAGAATGAGGTCCCAGGACCAGCAGTTAGTGTAATGGCTATGTCACTTGACTCCCACGTCGTCGACGACTCCCCCGTAGTCGACCGTGGTTCAATTCCCGGACCCAGTGGCTTAAAACTCACACCAGGCGCGTGTGTGTGTGTGCCCAAGATCCCGAGAGGAGAATGGAGGATTAGAGATTGCGGCATGACCATCCCCATTGGGGGGTGATTTCTCACTTTCTATCTCTCTGTCTCTCTCTGTCTTTCTGGCGAGCGCACACACCCTATAGAAAAAAACCTGTCAAAACAAAAAAAAGTAAAAGAATGGGGTCTGGAAGCAACAGGTCCGGTCCTGGGATGGATGAGAGTTTGAGAACTATAACTGGAAGCTCTGGTGGAAGCAGTCTGAAAAACAATTAAATTTCTAGTTATTCTCCATCATTCCATATCATCGGGCAGCAGCCCACCTACCAACCTGGTAGGTGCTTGGATATTTATTTTTTTGAGTGAGAGAGACTAAGGTAGTTTCCAAACTGGGGGACACAGAGTGAAGAGCATAACCATATTGAAAATAAACTACAAAATAATGAATGTATCTTGTCGTAGCTGCCTTGCCTCTCGGTTGGTTCTCTCACTTTTTTTTTTTTTTAAGAGATTTTTGTTGTAAGGAGTATACACTCACTGGAGAGACAGGGAGACAGAAATCACTTTCCAGGGTATGGCCATATCACTTCTCCTCCATCCTCCTCTCTGGATTTGGGCATGCACTCACACATACCTGGCATGAGTTTCAAGTTGCCAGGTCCTGTACTCAAACCACTGTCAGCCACGTGGGAGTCCAGCACCCCAGCCACTCTGAAATCCGCTGGCCCCTTTCTCATAATCAAAAACAAAAAGTAAGGATTCTTATGTAAGGAACCTGGCTAATCCAAAAAAGAAAACCAAGATATAATAACATGGGTGGTCCTCCAATGAAAGCCCTGTCACATGATCCTACATTGAATATCAGATTCTATAAAACCCCTGACATGCTCAGAGCTTCTAGAGCAGAAAGACTGGGGTTATTTTAGGAAAGCTTCTAGTTTGGAAAATAGAAACCAAAATGTAAAAGTAGGGATAAAATCTTGAAGGAAAGAAGACAATATACAAGTAGGAATATTTTTAAAAGAGGGACAGGACCATATTTTTTTAAAAAAGGAATTAAGAGCACTTAGAAATTAAAAGTATAAAATTCTACATCAGTTGAAATTATGAAGGTAAAGAAATAGTCCCCCAAAAAGTAGAATGAAAAGATAGAGATGAAACTAGGAGAAGATAAATGACTATTAGTAGACAAGTTCAGGAGATCAAACATCCAAACAACCAAAGCACCATAAATAAAGAGGGGAAGGTATCCTCAACTAAATAATCTCAAAAATATTCTTATAACTGAAGTATATAAATCATCACATGAAGGAATCCCAGCATATAGTGCTTCACCAATATATGCATACATTTAAAATGCTCAAATATTTATCGTTTGTATTCCTCTCTGTATTAAAGGGAACTGGAAGCTCAACTACTAGATTTCCTAGGATCCTTTGCCAGCTGGTTTCTGGTTAGATTCTGCCCCTAGAAGTGTGACAGACACAAGATGTGAGCACAACGACGTGCTCAGGTCTCACTGAAAAGAACATGCTGCAGAGAAGTTGACTTTGTGCTCAAATCTGCAAAGATAGTTGACGGAAAGTCAGAGTTGCCCCAACTCATGATAGGATCCAAGGCCACAGTTTCACTGAGTTGCCACCTGTCAATGACTGAGCCTGGTAGGAATTCTACAGCCTGCCCATTATAGGACCTTCCCCTTCTACCCATCCCACATTATGAAATCCCCTTTAATGTCAACCTTTACTCAGATTCTCCCAATTGGCATGGCCAAGTCTCTCCCAAAACTATACTGAAGTTTGAGTTTCTGCTTAATCTTTCTTCCTTCCTTCCTTCCTTCCTTCCTTCCTTCCTTCCTTCCTTCCTTCCTTTTTTTTTACAGGAGACAGACAATCATCAGCCTGGTCTTGTAACCACATGAAACTAGTACCAAACCCCAGTTCTGCCACTTGCCATGGGAAAGCCAATACACAAGAGATAAGTGTCAGAAAAAAAAGGGTACCTTTATGCAAGTGACCCGTAGACTGGGAAAATGAAAGACTTGTGCCCTAAAGAATGATCTTCCCTTTCCTGGTCTAATAAGGTTCTTTTAAAGAGAAATAATCCTAAGGACTAAATGCAGCTTGTCATTTCCTTGGTCAGTCCTGCAGAGGAGACTTGATAACATTAGGCTCATTGTTTTCAGCTGTATCTGGGTTGGCTGACCCTAATCATCAGGGCTACTTCTTGGGTTAGAGTCACCAGGCCTGGTCCTGTAAAAGCTCATAAAAACTGTGATTACCTTTGAGGTTAATCTACTATGCTCAGTTTAACATGGAGTTACTTCTGTTCCTCTTGTATGCTGGCTACAGTCTAAAACTAACCTCCTCCTCTTCCTATACTTCCTCCCTTTATACTTTCAAGGTGTTTCCCCAAGTAAATTTCTTATGCTTTGAATTCTGCTCTGGAGTCTAGTTCTTGGAGGAAAGCACTTACAAAAAAGGAAGGCTGGGAACCAGCAGATGGCATAATGGTTATGTCGCTGGCCTTGCACATAGTTGACCACAGTTCGAGTACTGAACCTGGTAGCTAGAAACTCATGCTGGGTGCATGTGTGTCCATGCCCAAAATCCCAAGAAGAGAATGGAAGAGAGGAAATTACAGTGTAGCCATCCCCCTGGGGGAGGGGGGTAATTTCTCACTTTCTGGCTCTCCATCTCTCCAGCAAGCCCACATGCACTAAAAATAAAATAACATTTAAAAAAAAATTAAAAAGGAAGTCTGAAGAAAGAAACTTCCTAAGGTGGCTTCAGAAGTGCTAGGGTTCTGAAAGTATGAATGCCTGTGACTTAAGCAGCATTAACAGACAGTTGAGCAGTGTTGGCAGCATTTGGCTTCCCAGGACCTCTTAGGATCATGGCTCTGGTTTCCTGATCAGCGGCAGTAGAAGTGATTCCTAAAGCTGTAATAGGCCTTTAGCAACCTCAGCAGCATACACAATAATGAGCTCTGCGCAGCACTGTTTTGCTA